>NW_009953215.1:755722-772241 GCF_000747805.2 Chaetura pelagica
AGAGCCGCCTGGCAGGCAGCTCCCAGCAGCGGGGACGGGCGGCAGCACGCGGCAGGAACAATGGCGGCGGCAGGCTGCGGGTGTAGACGACCGCCTCGAACACACGAGGAGAGAGCGAGAGAGAGAGAGAGAGAGGGGCGTGTCGCGCTGCCTCTCTCATGGGGTTCTTCGGCGCCAATTTTGCATTTCCGGGCTTTTCAGCCAATCAGACGGGACCTAGTCCTGCCCCTGCTTCCGGCCACGGCTCCTCCCCTGCAGCAGCTGCTCCCCCCCCCATACACACAGAGGGGGTTCAGCGCAGCGTGGAGACACCGTTTTAAGTCAGTTTTGTCGGCTGACTCAAAGGACATTTCATGTTCGTGTAAGGAAATACCTGGTCCTTCACACATACGTTTCTGGAGAACATAAACCCAAGATTTTTCAGAAGGATTCATGACCAATTTTGAAGTACTCAGGACAGACTACTAAAAGCCATTTTGCAGAACAGCTTCATTCTTTTTTAACCACAGACCAGATTTTTTGGAGCTCTCTAGGTGCAATTGCCCTTTTTGTGCTGCTACCAGTCTGTTCAATAAATTGTGCTTTGTGAAAACAATGAAAGATGACTTTCAAAGCCAGGGAAAGTGCAGAAAGCCTACTACTAGCCATTGCTGTTATAAGCCTTCAGTGAGAGCTCTGAGTCATGTTTTAAATTAATTCCACTTTTATTAGAAATCAATAATAAATATCTTGTGTGAAAAAATATATAGGAGTAGATGGGCTATGCTCACAGCTCTGAGATAATTAATCTAGTCAGATCAGTGATTTATTTGTCTTTTTGTCATGAAAATATTTAATTTCAGGAATTTTTATCATAGTTATTGTCTTGATCAGAATATTGTTTCACATTTTGGACTTTGACACTGCTGAAATTCCACTGACTCCAAGGTGATTTTTGTCAATATTCAATTCCATTTATGATCAGGTCAATGCTAACTTTTGTCTTCAGACTTTTACAGCTACCAACCTGAGAAACACTGTGAATTATTTGGACTAATTTTGCGTTGCAACCATGGTGATTTTCAGCCTTAACACAGGCCGACTTGAACATTACCTACTTGTTTTATCTTTGGAATTGGTATTGAAATAAAAATAAAAGTCAAGAAGCTGGATGCAGCTGCAGAGGTGCAGTGAGAAAGCAAGGCCGGCAGAGCTGCCGAGTCCCTTGCAGGGAGCAGGAGCTAGATCACAACCCACCTCTTGCAGGGCTGGACTGATGGAGGCAGACCCGGTGGGTAGCCCTCACTCAGTGCCTTGGCAAAACTTGGAGCCCAATAAGGAAAGAAAACAGAAAACCAAAACCAGAGTGAAGAAAACTTTCAATCCCACATTTATTTTGTGGATAAAATAAGGATTCCAGTGGGACTGTAGCTCAGTAACTGCAGTGAGAACTCATAAAAGTTGAGTCAACTTCTAGGCAGAACAGATGAGAAGGCTAAGTTGGAGTTGCACGTAAGAAACATCAGACCTGCAAATTGTGGCAGGGAAAGATAAATTACCCTCTCACATATAGTAGTATCTCAGTAATGCTTGTGCAAAGCTGGTGAGTGCTGCCCTTGTTAGAGAGATGAAGTAACTGTAATTTACTTCTTGAAGCAAATGCATTTAATTCAAGACTTGGGAAGTTTAGCAACTTCTGAAAAAAACCCAAACATTTTGGACTGAAGTCCCTTATATTTGTTTTCTTCAAAACAAGTTGAAACAGGGACAAAAAAAAATAAAAAAATCTCAGCATCGTTATACAGGATGCTTATAAACCATGCTACCTATAAATACACAAAAATTTAAAAAATATAATTAACAATCATGCTTATGACTTGAATGAAGAAAATGGATTGTAGAATTTCACACCTGAGGCTGCATCTCCACAGTCATTTATTGCATGGATGCATTTTAATTTTACTCTTGAAAGCAGAAATGACTAGTGTTGTTACAGGGAGCATATGTACTTATTAGACTATGATTTTATTAGAAGCACCAAAGCTCTTCTTCTTTATGTTTCAGCTTGTCTATGATAGCCTATTCAACACTGAGTTTGCTTTAGACTTAAAACTACTGCCTTCCTACTGAAGGCAGCATAATGAAAGGTAAAGCTTTCCTACTAGAAATATAAATAGAATATTCTAAAACGGAAAATATTTGGACATTTCCAGAGAAAGGAGATGGGTTTTTTAGATACAGTCATCATTATGTTGGAAGAAATGGCAAAGAATATCATGTGTGGGATCTACTGATTACAGTTTTCAAATGTTTAATAATAGACATCTGCAGCTTTGGAAATCAAATGTATTTCTATGACACATTTGCAAATAGTATTTCCAGACCACATTTGGACAGATTGCTCCTCCAAATGAGAGAGGCATAATGAAAGTCTAAATTGGCTAACCCAGAAAGAAGAGCTTATTCTTCTCCCATCTTCCCCTCTGTTTATTTGTCACAAAATGAAAGCTGGCAGAACTTTATTTTTATTTTATTTTTTTAAATCCAGGAAGTTTTTCATTTGGAGTGGATTGCTCTCTTAATGACGCATCCATGTTCTTCTATGAAGTATTCAAAAAACTGTTTCACTTAGTAAAAAATTTCTGTTAAAAATATAAGAGTTAATAGAAGAATTTTGACAGGAAACATGACAATGTAATAGTATTATTTATTACATAGTTTATTATAGCAATGTTTAGCCTCTTAGCTGTTTTAACTTCACATCATACAGCACTTCTCTCACTGACTAATATGTGACTTGTCAGATATTTAGAATACTTGGAGAATTTGTTAATAATTTTTCAATGAGATCTTTTTCCTAGATAAGAAAAATAAAAATTGAAAAATATTATTTACAGCCTTAATAAAATATTTTATTCACAACAGACAAATGCTCACAAGTGCAACAGCAAACACAACATGTACTATTTGCTAGGTTTATGATGAATAAGAATCAATGTTAATTGATTATCTCCACCCCACTTCCTGTTACATAGTTGCTAGGTTAACTGCTAGATTGTAATGTGAGCAATGAAGCAGCTTTGCATTAGCAGTGGGAAAATCAGTGCTGTTCAATATTTTTCTGCACCTTCAGGAAGCATCTTTTCCCACTGACCTGATTTCCTAACACATGTTAAACACACTTCTGAAAATAAACTCCAAAATAATATCCCAGAGATGTTAGTATAGGTACTATTTCATCCACAGATTTTAATTGTGTTTCTTGGTCTGATTGATCCCCATAATTGGCTATGTGTGGTCTGCCAAAAATGTCACATTATGAATGAGAGATTCATAATTCATACCTCCACCAATACAGGAGGTGTGATGCATCATGTAGCTGTAGAACCATTTTAAGTTGTAGAATCCTGTAACACAAGTGCGGTCATGCTGGAAACTAAAGATGCAGCAATGAAGGAATTTTTTGGAGAACAATGATGGACTTATTATCCCTGCTTAAACAACTGACATGGATAAAATGGTGACATTTGTTGTGTACAGAATCACTGTGGTGTTCTTTGCTGTAATAACAACAGCATCCTTCCCTGCCCCATTGTTTATTCACACCTTCAGATGGCAACTATGGACTGTTAAAATCAAGCTACAGAAATCATACAGGTTTCAGCAGAGAAGTGATTTAGCCTGCTTCATTATTTCATTGTTGACTTTGTCTAAGAGGTCTCGTTCTTCCCCATTATCAAGTTCGCAGGTCCTGAGGTCCACCGTGCAAGCCAGGAGCCACCAAATGTTCAGGGTCTCCTCCTACATAACCTGAAAGAAACTCTCACATCATCTGCTGCTCATGGAATCTCAGTAAGACTACTGAAATTATTTTAACTGAGATCTGTTCAGTGGGAAAGACCTCATGGCACCCACTTTTCCTTTTCATGTCTTCAGACTTTGTGATGAGACCATGGCAGCATAATGCAACTGCTGCCCCAGAGTATGAGAAGCAGTCAGAAATAAGGATCTCAGGGAGAAACTCGATGACTGAGATGCTAGGAATGTCCAGATAAACCCTTAGACTGTAGTCTTAAACTATAAACCTACCCTGCTCAGCATCTTCCCAGTCTTCTTCAAGCTTTTTTCACTCTGAGTGCCCAGTGAGATACCCATGCCTGGGGGTCAGTGCCCTGCACAGTGTTCACCTGCAGTTATTGCCCTTCTCAGCCCACCTCTGCCAGGCTTTGGTTTCTGTGTAAAAGTGAAATGCAGTCTGCTATTCAAGAAAACAGCTGGGATGAAAGATCAGTGAATGATAGATGAAAACTTCTATGTTAAGGAATATTTGGATTTTTCACTTATCCTTCACTTATTCCTTGCTGTACCTGACAAACATTTGCTTTCTAGTGAAGCAGTGCACATGCCAAATTTTGTGAAATCCTTCTGGCCTGACCTTCACTGGTTGCTGGGATAATTTTTTTTGCAGGTGAAGAGAAAGCAGGTTTTCTACATGATTGCCAATTCAACAGCGGAAATAAAGTACTGCAGCTAAGCTAGGAGAGAAAGAGATCATTAGGAGATCAACTTTAAATCAGATCAGCTATTTCTATTGTGTGATTTCTGACATCTACTTAGTTTGATTTTCCCATATAAAGGCATATAAGTTTGCCAGACATGCAGCTGGTATAAGGAGTTATTTGAGTGGAAGTGCAAACAAAATTTGCTCAATTAATTCTGCTTGCTTATTTTCCTTTGATCCTTTGCTGTATATTATTTTGTCAGTCACCACTCAAGCCACTCTGGCTACAATAATTGAAGAAGTACACAAGTATGTTTATTATTTAAGTTCCCACAGCCTGTGTGAGTAAAAAAAAAGAAAATGAAAAAATGTCCTGTAACATAAAATAGTAAGAGGGAAGGCAAAATGTACAGTATGCAGTGCAGATTTTGGAGCAAAATATTTAGAACTAAATTAAGAACTAATTAATAAAGAGATGCTACAAGAGATGCTGGTACCAAAATCACTTCAAATAGGAGAGGAAAAGCTGGACAGATTTAGGCATTGTAAGGTCTGGGTACTTCTATAACACTTAATCGGTTCCAACACAACAGATAAAGGACTGATCCTGCATCACATTCCATCATGGCACAGCAGTGATTGAAGAGACATTATTAGGTCTGGGGATAAGAGACTTGAAGAAAAACCAGACTAAGGCAACTGGGACCATTTGATGGGGGATAATACATACCTGGGGATAATGCTGACCCTCATATTTCAGAGACAACAGAGGCAGATACATAGAAAGAAGAACATGAAGGTGTGAAAGAAAAATAAAGACAACTAAAATGGTAAAGGCTGTAATTTGAGACATTTTTATATCATCCAAATGAATGCATGTTTTGAGGACTGAATTGCAGAGATGAGAGGAGAGCTGCAGTTACAGTGCAGCATGTGAGGAAGAACAGTATCTATTCCTGATTAGTATCTCAGCATCCCACTGTCCTCCTTTATTGTTGTGTCTATAAACAAATGAGTCAGAGAAAAAACTCAGAAAAGAACATTGTTTTATTGAAAAGCTAACTCCTTTCTTCCCACTCTACACCCTCTGCTTCTGCCCTCCTCTATCATTCTTTTTGATTTTCAGTTAGAAAATGCAGGGCCACTGCTTCCAATTGTATTTGGTTTTGAAAATTTGTAATATTTAACTGCAACTGAAAAGAAAGAAAAAATATGTGTGTTTTCAAATGGATCACAAAGGAGTGTTATTTGTCAGGCACTAGTATTTGCAACCGTGCACTAGATCGAAGGCTTAAATAAGAAACAAACTTTGTTTTTAAACAAATTTAATTCCCTTACTATTCTGTCTTCCACCTGGGACACAGATATGATACAGAGTTCATACACACACACTGTGGGAGGTGACAACAATCATAATTTTGTTCTTAGAATCAGCAGTATAAAAATAATGAAATATGTGTAAGTAATATATTTCGGTTCCAAGGTAACTTCTTAATCTAGAAAGAACTAAATGCCAGTTAAATGCAAGTTCAGCAATTGTTTTGTTTCTCAACTTACTGAGAATGAACTTACAAATGATCTTACATAATGATCTTACAAAAATTTGTTGCTGTCCATGTTGGCTTAAACATTCGATTGAGAATCAAAAAACACACAATGTTACTATGACCCTTAACAGGTATAAACACTGAATTTCTAATCAATAATGTATCAGGAAAAAATATCTCTTCATTAACCTAAGTTGCAGCAATTTAAGTGCATATAAAAAGGAAAAAAAAGTACAATGGAAAGCCCACCATGATCAGTTATGTTGCCATTTTAATATCATAAGTCATGTAACAAAATTGTTCAACATTGATAAATAGCTGGCATTTGTGCATAAAATGACTGCAGACAATTCCTTTCAGTTAAGAGTAGTTAGCACAGTTCTGAAACTTTTAGATACAGGAGTTGATAAAAAACTCATTTTTATTTATATCTTCAAGCCCCCATCCTAAAAATAGTTGAAAAAAGACTTGATCCCATGTACATGGCTAAGATAGTGGTGTAGGGTTTAATCCTGGTAGGCAGCTCAGCACCACACAGCCGCTCGCACACTTCCCCACTCAGTGGGATGGTGGAGAGAATCAGAAGGGTAAAAGTGAGAAAATTTGTGGGCTGAGATAAAGAGAGTTAAATAAGAAGCAAAAAAGAACAAGCAAACAAGCAAAAACAATAAAGAGGAAAAGAAACAAAACCAAGAATAACAAGCAATGCAAAAAAAACCCTGGTTGCTGACTACCACCCAACTGATGCTCAGCCTGTCCCCGATCAACAGCAGCCGTGGCCAGCCTCCCTTCCTCCCCAGTTTTGTTGCTGATCATGATGTCATGTGGTACAGAATATCCCTTTGGTCAGTCAGGATCACCTGTCCTGGCTGCTTCCCCTCTCAACTTCTTGTGCACACACAGCCTGCACACTGGTGGGGCAGTGAGAGAGGCAGAAATAAAAGGCTTTGACCCTTTGTAAGCACTGCTCAGCCATAATTAAAATATCAGTGTGTTACCAACACAATCCAGAACAGCACCCAATTGATTAACTCTATCCCACCAAAAACCAGTACATACATACAGGTTGTCTCTAGCACGAGATGTTCTAATAAAACCTCGCTTACAAACTATGAGGGTTATAGTTTCCTTTTCCTGAAAAAGAGTTGTGCAAATTTTCTCTTCACTTACTAAGTCCTGTACAGGTACAACTTTACAGAAGACCATGAAGCAGAAGGCAAAGCAATATAAAATCAGTGTATGATCTGATTTATATCAGATTCTTTGTTTCTCTGAAGATTAAAAAAAAGGTAGTACCTAAACAAAATGTAAATCTAAAACTTTTCCTGTGAAAACAGCAGTTAAACACTGTCCTGCAACTTCCATTTAGTTGGAGTTTCATTTTATAACCCTAATAAATGGGAAACTCTGTTCCTCAATGTGACAGACCCTTTGGTTACCAAAGTGCCTGCAGGAGTGAGGAAACCTGTGCTGCCCTTGAGGGAGGTGTCCCATGCCAGGGCCTTCGGAAAGTCTGGGTCCCCCCATCCCAAAAGGGGACCCGGTTTGAGCCAGGGTAGAGGGTCCAGGAACTGAATTACATCTGAGCTGCTGGATGAACCTCCCCTTTTAGCTGCCTTTTATTGTTAGCAAAGCAAAAAACTAAAGCATCATAATGGCAATTTCCTGTCTTTCAGTAAGCTTCTTCTCCCCAGGATTGGTGTGGAGTAAGCTCTACTGTGACTGACTGCTTGAAAAGACACGTGCAAAATACATGTGTCTGTACTGCTGTGAGGACACCACACTGAAACTACCAAAAATCGAACTTTTCACTTGGAAGAGGATTGTTTAATTTGTTTGCTTGATTCCTGCCATACACTCAACTTTACATTATTAGGTTTTCCTTCTACTATAGACTGTGTCTCTGCCCTTTCACAATTTCATTCAGAGGTTTTTAATTGGTGAGCACAGAGAATTACAGGGACTCAGAGGAGAGGGTGGATGTATTTCTGTTCCTCAGGGGTCTGAAATAGCAAAGACCAGCCCTGATTTGAAAATCTGCAGATTGAGCCAGACCTCCTGTTAAGGTACGTGAAATTGTTCCAAAAGGACAGGAATATTTTTAGTTAGCCAGTCAAGTCACTGCAAGGTTGTAATTAAAAACAATGAGGGATTCTTCTTTGCCAATTGGCTAAAATATCCCTGATTGGATTATTGTTATTTACTGAATTTTAAAACATCTAAATACAAGTTCCTCAGGGTTTATTTGTTTGTGTGTTGGGATTTTTTGTTTGTTTGTTTGTGGTCCAAAGTGCATGAAAAAATGCAGAGATGTGTGTTTACAGAGGTATCAGGCTTTGGAAAAAACAGATATAAACGATAGCTTCCAATGGTTCTGGCAATTCATCATGGTATCTTGCTATATATTGAATTCTATCCCTGCAGAAAGAACGGGAACTACCAGACATCATTGTTTTAAATTAGGCTAGTTAGAGTTACTGCAAAAGATAATTAACTTTTAGCACATAATTGTTTTTAATTTTCAAAAATGCACACTGAGATTTGAACTTTTTGGTTTGATTTATAAAATAAAGATTTGGGCTTGAGTTTGATTTATAAATTTAGTTCCTAAAGTCTCTTTTTCCTCTCCAAAATGACTCTTTTCTTTCAGTGAAGCATGTCTATTAGAAAATATTTTGATAACTATATAGAGGTTGTATTAGGAATGCCCCTAATTGTTAAGGCCACTAGATTTGCTAGTAATGGCCTTGTATGTCTGAGTTTTGGAATGAGCAGAGAAGAGCTGAAGATGCATTTGGAAAACCAGCTTAATTAGCAATCCTCCTCCACGCGTGGCGTCCCACTGGGGGCAGTAAGCCAACACAGTGCAAATGCATCAACCTAAGTGACCGTTTGTGTTAAATATACTCTGATTTTTTGAACTCTGTATTTGCCTTGTAGCTTTTTTAGTCTTTGTATTAGATTTAGTGTGTTTATAACGTGACTTAGAAACTTAAGTATCTTCAAGGACCTTGCATAACAGTTGTTGATAAATGCTGTGATTTATTTTCTTCTATAATCCCACCACAGTTATTTTATTTTTAACATAGAAACAGTCTACAGAACTTACACAGCTTCATGACCATGTGTGATATACTGCAGAACTACAAAAAAATGAGATAGTCTTGTTGTAGAAAATATAGCATGGGAGATCCCGAACTTGAAAAGATGGTTACTAACAGTACTAAAGAAGCTTGTTCCCATTTCTCTTACAGAGACTGAAATTAAGCATGGCTTCTGTTGTTGGAAAGAGGCATAAGATGAGAACTATATGCTTTCTCATTTGATGATGCTGGAAGAATTGCGAGATAGATGAAATCTGGTAGTAGATAAAAGGAAGGACAGTCTGAACAAATGTAAGGCTATCTGTTTTGATTTCATGCAGAATAAAGTTGAGGGAGTTCATGCCTCTATTCTGCATTAGGATACTGCATCTAGGACTTTGTCAAAAGCAAGCTTGTCCTCAAGAACAAATTATCTAATTGCTGCTGCACAGTTTAGGGAGACCAAGCATTGTTTCCCAGGTGGATAATGGAGATGGAGATTAGGTTAAGCATCAGTGACTGTGGTGGGAGTGTTCTGGGGATCTGGTGCCCTATTCAGCCAGGACACCACCACCACAACTGCCCTCTCCTGCAGTCAGTGCAACAACAGCACTTCTCTGATAAACTGACAACAATCTCATCTCCACATTCCTTCTTAAAAAATAATCATGATGTTTCCTCAGAACTGAATGAAGACTTCGTCAAAGATTTTGCTTCATCTGTTCTAACAATAGCTGGGTTACAGAGAAGACAAGAGCATATCACCAGCTTTAGGGATCTAACTAGCTCTCTGTATGCTCAAGAGGCTGATGGCTTTGGGATGGCAGGATTGAAATCCAGACCTGGCTCAAGAGACGCCTGCATGACGGATCTGGCAAATGAATCTGTCTGTAAGCACACAACTTTATCATACTAGGCCCCAGCTTATTTAATTTGTGGAATCCTACTAAATCACAAACCCAGACAGTGTGACAAAATTCGTAGCAATACATTCATTTCTGGCATTATTTCTTTTATTAGATTTATTGGGATTTATTGCTATTTTCTGTGTGACTGTAGTCATGTATGAAGATATATGAAGTTATTTTCACTCATGGATATGTCTCCATTGTGTGTCGGCCCATTGCAAGCAAAATAACTGTAAAATAAAATTATTCATAGATATAGACCCATTTAGCTAAGATCTGTCTGGAAAGAGGATCCTTGCATGATATTTTTTGACAGTTAGCAAACATGAGGTTGGATGGATTTCCAATAGCACAGAGTTCAGTAGGAGGCATTTTGTGAACAGAATGTGTAATATGATAATAAAATTTATCTTCTTGTACTGGCTCTCATTTTCCTCCTCTTGCTTGTTCCCTTTTGTGTAATTTTCTAGTCATGCTAACTAAAAACATAAGTTTCAGTATTTAATACTGTGCATACTGCAAGAAAATTCATTTAAATAGTCAGAAAACTACCAGCTGTTATAGACCTACACAAATCTTTATCTACTCCTTGCAGACTCCTTTGATTATTTAGTCATGCAATTTGAATCTAGTTTCACCATTATGTATTTATTTGCTTTGTTTCTTGAGTGACCTACAGGTTTGTTTGGGTGTTTTGTTTTTTTTCCCTAGAAGAGTAATCTGAAAGTTAGGTTTAACAAACATGTATTTCGGGTACAAATGTAATTTGATAATTCACTATCAAACTTTAAGCCCTTAGTGACTTTGTGCTCAGAAAGGAGCCTTTGAAGTATTAAGAGACTGATGCCTAACTATAATAAAAAGAGAGCTGCAGTTAAAAAAGAAACAATCTTTCTCCTCTCTTGACAGTCAACTTACTAAATCAAGTGGAGAGAAAGCTTCAGATGAATCAAATGAATATTCTTACTCAGTCCAGGACAGTGAAAGCAGTTCTGAGAAAATATCCACTTTTTTTTAAAGGGCACTAATTCAGAGATTACTTTCTTTTTATCTATACAAAACATAAGATACCCGAAGTCCAGAAGGGTCAAAACTATAAAACATCTTTAAAAGTGTTGCAGATTTGGTAAAAAAAAAAGGTCCATAAAGGCTAACTCACTAAACAAAGAGCTTCCTTTTGCATCCCAATTGGGTGAAAAAATCCAGCAAGATAATCTTGCTGATAATAATTTTCCTTAATTAGTTCGCATCCACCACAGACGATACTGTTAGGAAAAAACAAACCAAACAAACAAGCAAAACCCCCACAAAGTGCAAAACGGAAAAAAACCCCATACAACAAACCAACAAAAAACCCCAACAATAACCCATAACCCACATTTGTCAGTCATGGACATTTAGACATAAAGTTACTAAAGCAAGGGTTGGGTGTTTGTTGTCTTCTATGTTTTTGTTTCTGTTCATTAATGCTACAGTGCTACTGTACTTAGAACTGGGGAGAGCTTTCACAGGTTTGTGTCAATGGACTGTCAACATAACACCCCGAAGCCTGGGAGTGTGCTTGCTTGATGGGTGAGCAAAACAACAGTAACCAAGCAATGGGAACTATGCAGCAGACTACCTATGTAAATAGTCAGAAACAACCACCAAAGGACACTTTCATGTAGCAGCAGAACATCATCTCTGTTAAAGGTCAGAAAAAAATGTGTCAGAACCAATAGGATTACTTTGAAGACCCTGAGCAACACAGTTTATTAAGAAGTTGAAACTCTTCAACTTTTTGCAGTGATTTTGATGCAAATAATATCTAGTAATATTTAATAAAGTATAGACCATTATTGCCTGTGACTATTTTAGCTATGCAATGACAACTAAACTAAAGCTATATAATTTATCCCTAAAAAGGCTCCACCAGGGAGCATGTACTGTACTAAATCATGTTACTTGAGACTGGTATATATCCCACCTGTATGCAGAACAAAAGAATGATTCTCTACGTGGCACAATTTTTTATTTTCCCTCAATCCCACTGCTGAACTGGAAATATTGTATTACACATGCAAAAAGTTTTTTTGCTACAAAGTTATCCTCAGTCCTATAAACCAGCTTGGTGATATGTGAGCTGCTTTAAACATCTCTCTCAGTCTGTCTGTTACTCAGTTAAAGGCAATGGCCTACTAAAACCAAAGTCCAGGAAACTTGTGCACCATCCCTTCTGTATATCATTCATCCTACTCTCTCAAACAATTTATAAATGTATATATTTGGTGCATTTTGGATTTCAGAATCAAAGCCTACATTGAGTCTCAGGCAATTAAATCTCATATGTTTAATCTACTACATAATTTGGGACTGGAATTACCTTTTCAGTCCCCCATGCCTTCCCAAAAGACATGATTTAGTAAAAAAAACAATAACAAAGCTTGAACCAGAGCCAGCTTGGGGAGATTCTCTGGTCTGTGGCAGAAAATCAGGAGAGGTGAGCTAATGGCTCATGAATCTGTATTTCTGAAAAATGTATTTTGTTTTTACTGCATCTGTTGAAAGGAGGTAGAAGTCAAGAGTGAAAAAGGAAACAAAGCAAAAGAAACCATCTGTGGTAAGCTAATTAAAACAACTTTGGCTCATACACCAATGCTTTCTTATCTCATAAACAAAAGTCCTAAGCAGATCTTTGGCTAGAAAATAACCCTAGTGTGTAAGGAATTGATTGACACATTTGTGGAAATTTTACTTGCTGAAAAGTAATGTTTATGTGGACAGAGCACCAATTTATGCATAAATTTAGAAGAACATTCCATGCAAAATTAAATTTTTGAATATTCCTAAATTCATAAGTAATAGAAAAATTGTAAATTCCCCACCCCCTACCCCCCTTGCTGCTTTTTAGAGAGTAGCTTGCTTCAACGTTTTCGCATTCTGCTTGGATCTCCCAAGCCAGCCCCAAGATAGCCCCGAGGTAGCCTGAAGGATCATGCCTTTGGGGATTTGGGGCTAGGGAAGGAGCAGGCTTCTTTTCTCCTTTGTTGCTATGACACCTGGAAAATAATTGGCACACTCGCAAATGGTGGTTTTCAGTAGCTATGGCATGCGAGGATTACAGCCTTAGCAGAAATATCTGTTTTCCCAACTGAAATTTTCCAGGGAGCCTCACAGTGCATGAGCAATATTGAAATGTGGGATGAGGGAGAAGCCTCATGTTTTCCTCTGGAGTGACAAATGACTTCTGACGTGTAAGAGAGCAGGGAATGTGCTCTCAGACCACTTCTTTTTCTTGATCTAGGATATCCAGTGGTCACCACTGACATCTTCTAGGAGTTAAATTGTTCAAGCAAGCACAAAATTTATTAGTGAACTTGCTTTGTAAAATAATATTTTCCTGCCTGTTCCACAGTTGTTCTTGAGACACTTCCCTATGCACGCTCAGACAGCTTTATCTTGACCACCACAGTAATAACTGTACCAAAGATTTCTCTACCAGGGAGGCAGAACCCTGAAGCAGTTAGTACTGTGATTCAATTTGAGTAATTATCCCAAACTGCCAGTAGCTTGAGCCTAACACGATGACAAAGAAACAGCCACATGGCCGCTCACTCAGCTTCCCCCCCACACACACACACTGTGGGATGGGGAGGACAAACCCAACTAGAAAGTTCACGGGTCAAGACAAAGGGCAAAGAAGGTTCTTCACCGATTAAGCTCTCGGGCAAAACAGCCTTAACGTGGGGAAAAAATAAATAAATAAATTCACACTTATCAAACGCACACAGGACACAGACAACACAAAGAGCAGGGCCTGCATATGTTACCCCAGCCCTCTCTTCTTCCCGGGCCCAAATCACTTTGTTCCTGGTTTCTCTCCCTCCTTCCCCCCAGCAGCACAGGGGGACAGGGGATGTGGTTTAGAGTCAGTTCACAGGCTGGGAGTTCCTGCTGCTCCTTCCTCCTCTGGAAGAAGGATTCCTTACAATCCTTCCCTGCATCCCCACGGGGTCCCTCCCATGGGAGAGAATCCTCCATGAACCTCTCCCTCACAAGTCCTTCCCATGAGGTCTGGAGCTGCTCCAGCCTGGGCTTCCCACAGAGTCAGGGGCTGCCTCGGGAACAGCCACCTCCCCTGGAGCCGAGGTCTTCCACAGCTGCATAATCTCAGTCTACTGACAGCCAATCCAAGTCCACTGGCAACAAAATCCAAGTCCACTGGCCAAGTGCACCCCTCCTGGCACCTTCAGGGAATGTTCCACCATGTTCCTCCATGAACGCAGGACAGCTGACATCTCGCTGTAGGTTGCAGGAAACCTACTTGGGCACCGTCTTCCCCTTCTTCCTCACCAACCACTGTGATCTTCACCCCAGCACTGCCTTTCATCTCTACAGCACAGCTCTTCTCCTCCAAGTGCTTCTCCACTCAGGTCTTATCTCAGTTCTTTAGTATGTTAATTGCTGAAGTGCATCTATTGTCTGTCTAATGGTTCCTTGGCTGGTTTCGGAGCAGGAGGAGCTTCTCAGCTTCTTACCAGGAGCCACTCCTGAGGCCCTTTTCCCACTACCAAACCAAATGAGCATAGTATTACAAAATGAAAAAAAATCAGATGGAGATATTTGAAAAGGTGCTGTAACATTGTACCTTTTCATACATGTGCAATGATATACCTACCTGAGTTCTGCAAACCAAGAAAGATTTGCTGTGCCTAATCTTAAAAGTATGACCTGTGTAAAATGTAGTTGTTTTGCATGTGAAAGCTGTGGATAATATTTGATTTCCAAGTTTTTGCAGCTTTTTAATTTATTTATTTTTTCAACACATTTAGTTTGAGCCTCATTCAGTTCTGGTAAGGAAATATTAAACAAATCCTCAGGTAAATGAATGACTCGTGATTGTGATTAATTTGGAAGATTTTTTTTAAAAAATTGGCCTCAGAATTCTATCACTTAGAATCATGAAAATTATGAAGTCTGAAATCTTTATCAGAAACCTGTTAACATCTGATGATTTTTCAGGAAATTCCAGTTTCTGGAAGAACTTTTCAATTAGTCTTACCTTGCCTACATAATTTTCTTTTCTAAAGCCATGTTTTCAGTGGCAAGACTTCCATTCTGAACTCTAGATGATCAAAATCTAAATCAAATTGTTCTGAAGTAATTGTCATTATTTGAATGTCATTTTTAATATCTGGAAATATGAAATCTGAACATTTTGAAATGTCTCCTTCTTTAATTTGTTCATGTTCAATGAAAGGAGAAAATTTTGTTTGGAAGTCTTATTAAATTTGACAGAAATCTTTATGTTTGTTCATTGCTAGAAGTACAGCCCTTGTCTAATTCTTCATCTTTGACACCAGGAAAAAAAAATAATAAAAAAACCCCAAACAAACAAAGAAAACCCCAGCAAAAACATTTTATTGCAGAAAATGCTGGAGGTAGGTAAGAATTTAACAGTTTAGCTTTCAGAGGGAAAGGCAGCAGTCAGTAAGGGGAGAGTGGACCGCTGCAGTTAGCAGCAGATTCAATGAGATGAAGTATATAACACACTTTGTCCTTTGCCCCATTTCTTGTTCCGAGGATGTAGAATGCAATATGATGCCAAACCAGCAACTGCATTAAGATCTACTATGTCTTTTAAGGATTGCAGGTCCCACGTTTATACAAGACCAGCTTGACACGTGTATTAACCAGAGCAAGGATCTGAACTCTGGTTTCTTGTCTTGCTAGTAAGTGGTGTAACTGCTAGATCACAGAGTAAATTATATTTTCTCCATTTAGTCCAAAGAATATTTGGTTATTCATATAAAGTAAATCCACTTCAATAAAAGAAACTAAGAGATTAATAAAATTTCTACAAAAATAGCCCCGAGGGTGACAATTGTCTTCACAGTTGATGAGCTAGGGTGTCTGATCTGTGTTTGTGAAGAAACCTACCTCTTTTATGTGCTGGGTGAGTCCTCTAACTGCCAGAGAGGTTGGCTGCTGTGAATGAAGGGATATTATCCACAGAGACTGGATTCTGATGGCAATAAATTTTCCTTATGTTTAAGCCAATATATAGTAGACATCTGCATACAAACAACACATGTATACTTGAAGAAACTTTTGGTTTTGCTGATGCTGTGTTTTTAAATTAAAAGCTTTCTGTCAGGACATTTCAGACCAGCTGAAATAGCAAGACAGGTATCATGACTGATTCTCCCACCTGCATTTTACCAGAGCTCATATTTGATAATATTTGACATCACTTTTCCAATAGGCTTTATTGAAAAATAAGCGAGATGTGGCTGGAGAACCATACGATATTAGATTTACCGCATGATAAACCTGTTATTTATGTTTTCAAAGTAGTAGTTTTGCAATGTGTTGTACTATATGTTCAGAACATGTCCAGATTTTAAATTGTTAGTATGGTTAGAAATGCAATAAATATTGTGGTAATTAAAACAGGCTCTTACAGCAAGTAATAACATTAAGTATCTAGACAGTTGATTAGCCTGGTTTCTTGGGTGTAGG
>NW_009953215.1:772823-775262 GCF_000747805.2 Chaetura pelagica
GTAGGGAAATATTTATCAAACAGTTGTGAGGCAATTAATTCTAGACTGAAAAAGAAATGCAGTTTAGAGGTTCTAGCAGGATAGAGAAACTTTCCACAAAGATACTGAAACAAATGCTCCATTTACAGAAAATACCAGAGTATTTGCACATAGTAACTGCAGAGGATGTAATTTTCTAAGATGACATATGAAAATCCACAAAGCAACAGACTACATGGCACTCAGTTATTCCATGGATTAGGAATAAACTCACTGTGCATTCAGGGAATAAAGAAATAATACCTGATATGAATTATCTCAGCTCAATGCCTCTGGCTGAGATTTGAACCATTACTTCAGCGTAACAAAGAAAGGGAAAATAATAGTTTGGGGGCTTTTTAATGGAAATTATGATATGCAGAAAGGGTTAAAGTGGCTTACCTGTGGCAGGCATCTTCTCTTGTGTTTGCCTCATCCAATTTAGGCTCTGCAAAAGTCAGGATGGGGTAAGGAGACAGATGCCAAAAATAACACATATGGGCTGGAGCTTCCTTAACCTTCATTCAGGGTTTGACAAGCACTTAATAGAAAAAAAAAAAAAAAGAAAATAGAAAATAAAAAGTCACTGTATAGCACTTAGGTCTCTACATTTGTTGTGGTGGAATTCAGCATCCAGATGTGATCATGTTAATTTCATTTTATATGCAATACAGTATTTCCATAATGACTAGATGTGATGTTGCATTTACGTTATTCTGTACCTTAATTTTAGAATTTATTGCAACTGATATAATCAACTGATACCATGGCATTATGAGAGTTAATGTCTATAAAGTCTCTCTTCAACCATACGGCTGGTTTTGATTCTCAGGTCAACAGAAGTTAAACATTATAAAAGTGCAGGATTGTTCCCACCTTAAAGTCCAACATTCTTCTCTGTGCATATGACTAAATGGGTAATTTTATTCTTCTTCCTTCTTGTTGAGCAGAAGAAAAATAACCTCTTGTACAACCAACAGCCTTTTTATGTATTGATCCTTTAATTCCTCTGATTTTGGCAGTTATAACAATGAGAAAAAGCAGTGGGTAGGATCAAGGTCATCTACTATTGGTCCAGAATTCTGTCATGGTCCATTGCTAGATAATTTAATTATGGTTTTTCAGTTCAAAGATCATGGGAGGTGGATCCCTAGAGCTGATGGATATTCAGGGTTCTTATTCTACCAAATAAAATTACAGATGCAGCTTAGTCCTACCTAGAAACAAAGAGTTATTGACTCCAGATTTCAGAAAATTTGCTGTGAAAAATAGGCAGGATAGCAAACCCTCATGTTCCTGACTAAGAAAGAAAAGTGGGAGAATCCTGTTAGATAAAGTTAAATTTTGTTTTTTGACTAATACTTCAGATAGAGATCTACACCACTGAGAGCTCACATTTCAGTCAGCTCAAAACTTATGCAATTGTATTAATGATCTTACGCACAAAGTTAATGAGACAGAAAGTTCCCTACCTTCTTAGCAAACACCAAAAAAATACCTGCCAGCAAATAAATATTTATTCTCTCTCTAGCTCTTTTTTTTTTTTTTTTTTTTTTTAAAAACATTTTTTCCAGTTACTGAAATCAGTATCTTAGTTATCTAGGATTTCCTACACTTCTACTGTGTACCAGACATTGCTAAAAAATTACAACATGGGTAACAAAAACTGTTCTCTTCAATTTTGAAGACCTGGACAAACTTCGTCTGTAGCCATCGGCAACATATTATTGACAAGATGCTGACCACTGTTCAGCTAGGACTTCCTTAACTGACTTCATCATGAGCTGCCAAAAAAATAGCCCTAGACAAAGCTCCATTAAAAAGCCACCAGTTTTCAGCTGAAACAAAAAACAAAGGAAAGATAACATTTATGGAGTGGATTTATATATTCTTTTTCAAATACAGTGTATGTGAAATAAAGTCTTCCCACATCTTACATGAGAAACGTAAGTTTCCTCTAGAAATTAATCACTTTCTTTGGTATCCAATCTCTCAAGAATTATTTAACCCAGAAAACCCTGCATAATGACCATGACAAATTAATCGTGTAATGTGTCTTTGTAGATTTCTGTTGTGGCATTTGCATAACTTGGCAGGAAGTGCACTAAGGTCACTTCCAAATAAGATACTGAAACATCTAGATAGGCTTGTGTACTTGAAAAGTTAGTGAGATGCTTAGGCACACACACACCTGATGAAGGGCTTATGCTTAATGTGTTCTCAGCTTAGCCCCTAACTGCTGAGTGACGCTGAGCAAGATATTAATTTTTGTCACCCAACATCTTAAAACTCGATTTCCCCCCACAGCAGCACGGATAATACTGTTTAATTTGATGAGGAATACTGTGACCCATGTACAAGGGCTCCTTGGGTGTAGTTCACCCTCAGGAGTTACCAGTGGTCTCTGCTAATGCCTGCTGA
>NW_009953215.1:775279-825627 GCF_000747805.2 Chaetura pelagica
TTCTTTTTTTTTTTTTTTAATATATTCACAGCAGCTAGAACGTATGCATTTTTAGAAGGAAAAATATAAGATTTATTCCTCAGCAGTCTACTTTGTACAGTGTACATTCAGAACATAATGCAGATGAAATTTGATTCAGTAGCATAAAGACCTGTTAAAATTACTTTACATTACTTGGCTGTGTAAGATAAATCATAAAGAAAGCATAAAGTCAGTGGTTTGTAACCAGAGACTTAAACAATACTCTAAAAGAAAGCTTTAGAATTAGGAGATATATGAGCCCTTGCTGAAAGGGTCGAGGAAAACTGAGCTACAGAAGGAATAAAAAACAGGTAAATGAGCTGAGATCACTAGTAGGGAGACTATTTTTCAATGCTGTTTTCAAGCCTTAATTTGTCTGGCTTATCCAGACACGTGCAATTGCCTTTTTACTTGAGTATGTGAGTGAGAACTGTGCCATTGCAGTCAAAGTTTGTTATTTTTCTGACAGAATTTTCTGAAGAATGCATGATAGGCTGATGAATGCAGTAACTGCTTATATATTGACAAAGACAGAAAGAGGCTGTATTTCTTCAGAAGCAAGAAAATCTGGTCAAAGTTCTGTAACTGTAGTCAAAGAAAGTACTTGTGCAGGGACAAGAGCCTGACATCAAGCCCTTCACTTCTGCCAGATGGATCTGAAACCTGTAACTGTGAAGCAAGGAATCACCATGCTTATTTCTGCCTGATCCAGAAGTGGGTTCAGAATCCGGTATTGATTTGATAATTTAATCAAATGACGCTTGGGCATTTATAATGTGTTGCATTTTACTGGAGTTTAATTTTACACAAATTTAAACCATTTAGTAATTGCTATTGAATTCTATGTTGATTTGAGGAGTAAGAATGGTAAAAGCTTTGGTTCACTTGATCACATTGAATCTGTTCTCTTTTCATAAGAATAGTCTGATGTTTGGATCCAAATTGTTCTCTAACACAGAGTTCTTAATATCCTGCTGTTTTGAAACCGTACTTTATCAGTCTCATAATTGACTTTTAGATCCATTACAACAAAAAAAATCAATCTGAATATAAATCTCAGTCATCCACAGGCTAAAATGGCTGAGATTTCCATCCCAATTTTTTCAGTTCTTCCACATAGCTCAATAAAGAGGTCTGGAAGAAACCCACATCTCCAAGTTTATCAGTGATGTTGGCAAGAGGAGAATTTGAGGAGAAAAGTTTTAAGAAAGCTTAAGGAAGAACAGTGACTTAGAAAACAGTGTTAAGAGCCTGTAAACAAACAAAAAAATATATTACAGATTTATGTTCTGGGTTAGATGTGATGTTGCTCTGTAGTTAACTGTATTGTGTACTATATAATTTTACAGCAGGGGAGAAGGAATTTTCTTGTGTTGTCTTAGTAAAACCTCAAATAGAACAAAAAAGTATGAGGTGATAAATGATCTTCTTGTTTCTCTTAATGGAAAGTTAATTTTTAACTTAAAATTTTTCAGTTTTAAAATAGAAGGAACAATGAGAGAAATTGAATAAATAATACATTAGTCTTAGATTAACAATAGTAGACTTTTAGTTTTATTCTATACTTACCATATCCTTGCTATACAGTCACATAAGTGTTTTTTTGTGTTAGTTTTCCCAGCTGAAAAACTTACAGTCTCTACCATGATCTTTTCCAGGGTTCCCTCTGTGATTTTCTCTTCCTGAGAGTTGAGTCAGAGGGTTTTTTCTGAGCTGCTGGAGTGAATGATGACAATTCATCTTATAATATTCAGATGACACAGTAAAAGCTCTTGAGAAAACAAGTTAGGATGAAGCCTTTTAATCAAATTTACTAGAAAGCATTCTGCACGAACAAAAGGGAAAGACTGGTGTGGAGTGCTGGAAAATGAAATAAATTAGAAACCTGTGCACAATTCAAACACAGAGGAGCAATCTTTGTCTTAACATCTTATAAGGAATTAACAGGGCTGAGCAATAAAGTACTGTTCACACTCACACATGCATGGCTTAAGATATTATCCCTTTAATTAGTCAGCATGGGTGAGATACTTCCAAACTAATTATGAATTTCATCAGACATCACCTGGTTTTAATCTCTGGAAAAAGATGTCTGCTGCTTTGCAGATTGGGATTCAGAACAACAATTTGCATGAAAGGCTAATCAATGTAAAGAAGCTTCACAAATTAATACAAGCTCCTGATTTTATTCAGCTAATATTTTGGACACATGAGTATTTCAATACAAGTGGCAAGGTTGTTTTTCACACAGCATGAATAATACCACCCTATTTTGCAATAACACCATTTAAATATAACAGCCTTAACCATCTTTGAGATGTAAGTAAAACATTCTGTTACAAGGTCAGTTGGAGCAATTGAAATTTAATGGACAATCACAACAGACAGCAGTATTTAACTGTTTGATTGTGATCCTTGCAAGGAATTTTGTTTCCAGATAGCTTAGCTATCTAACAATCAAATTTCAGATTTATTTTTTGATCAGTTTTCATTTTCTTTAAAATGATGACAGAGCTGGAAAGACTAAAAATACCCCAAAGGAAAAGACATCTCAGAAATGCTGAAGATATAATTCTGATAAGGAATGTATCTAAGGCCAGTAAATGCAAGAGACAGTCTAAAAAGTGTGACTGATGACATGTAATGGCATTATCATTGTAGATTTACTATTGTAACCATGGATAAATCAGAACTAATCAACAAACAATCACACATTCTGCTGTAGTTGTTGGTTTTGCTTGTTTTGTTTTGTTTGTTTTGTCGTTTAATCTGATTTAATTAACTACCTACATTGATCAGTACACAATTACTCTGCATATGAAGCAAAAGGAAAAATTATTTTGGTAAAACCTGAGATCTTTCTCTCTTCTGCCTTAATTACTGGACCCTTTATCCTAGTCTCCTAAACCAGATATGAGATCTAAGAAAAGAGCCTAAGGAGCAGAAATAAGATTGCTGACAAGTGGTTGTGACTTGGAAGACATTTAAGGGTCAACTGAAAAAAAGAAAAATCAAGACGAATTAGAAATTGCAAGAGAGAACATAAAATTCTGGAAGTCAAGTAATGAGGAAGCAGAAGGAAAGACTAAAACAGCAAATCAACACTTCAGCTCAGCTTTCTGTCTGTAGACTGATGGTAGAAAGGGAAAGCAGAAGGGTTAATGTTAACCACAGAATCATAGAATGTCTTGGGTTGAAAGGGACCTCTAAAGGTCATCTAGTCCAACCCCTCTGCAATAAGCAGGGACATCTCCAACTAGAACAGATTGCTCAGAGCCCCATCAAACTTTGAATGACTTCAGGGATGGGGCCCCAACCACCTCTCCAGGCAACCTATTTCAATGATCCATCACCCTCATATTAAAGAACTTTTTCCTAATGTCCAACTTAAATCTACCCTTCTCTAGCTTAAACCCCTTACTCTTCTTCCTAATGTTACATGCCCTAGTGAACAGGTCTTCCCCAGCCTTCTTATAGGCTCCTTTCAGGTATTGGAAGGTTGCTATAAGGTCCCTGCAGAGTTTTCTCTTCTTCAGGCTGAACAACCCTAACTGCCTCAGCCTGTCTTCATAAGAGAGATGCTCCAGTCACCTGATCATTTTTGCTGCCCTCATCTGGACATACTCAAACAGGTCCATTTCCTTCCTACATTGGGGGCTCCAGAGCTGGACACAGTACTCCAGGTGAGATCTCACCAGGGCAGAGCAGAGGGGCAGAATCACCTCTCTCAACCTGCTGGACACACTTCTTTTGATGCAGCCCAGGATACAGTTGGCCTTCTGGACTACAATTGCACATCAGTGGCTCATGTCTAGCTTTTGACCCACTAGTACCCCCAGGTCTTTTACCACAAGGCTGTTCTCTAGAATGTCTTCCCCCAGCCTGTAGTGATATCTCTGGTTGCCCCGCCCAGGTGCAGGACCCTGCACTTGGCCTTGTTGAACCTCATGAGGTTCACCTGGGCTCACTTCTCCAGCTTGTCCAGGAATGAGAGGCTGAAACCAACATGATTACAGCTGAGCTAAAAGCAGAGATTAAAGGCTACATCTATTCTGCAGGGAAAAAAACAAACATGAGGCACACCATACATTCAAGATGTTGACTTCCTTTGTAACAGCTGTATGTCCTGTCCTGCTTCTAAGCAACTGAGCTTATTTTGTTCAGATAAACCAGTCACAGTTCTTTGTCCTGAAGAGATGGTCATGTCGATTGTTGCTACAGCTCCAGCTTCTGAAGTTAATGTATCACTTGGGTGACTATGTGTTTTAAGCATGGACAAAAGAAAAGGAAATAAAAAAATGTTGACATTTCAAGCAACCTGCTCATTTTGTTCTTCCAAAAAGACTAAGCTGGGAGCCCCAAGCTGTCCAGGTTACAAGATCCTTCACAATGTCTGCTGGTTCCATCAAGAGTGTGCTTTAGGTGCTCATATACTCATTGCATCCCTTAGCATTAAGTACCTGATTAAAACAAAGCACAGAGTTTCTTATTTTCCAGATGAGGCATTAGGTGATTTCTGCTTGTGTTGTTCTATTCAACCCATGGTTGCTGCACACTGGAGGTTGGGCAGCACCCACTGACCTGAGGTGGGGAGCACACTGCTGCAGAGCCCTATTTCATACATTTCTCCATTATCCAGTTCCTAGCAGTAATTTGGGAATCATAAAATATAGGACATAGAGAGTTTTCCCGTAACTCTGTCTGCCCTGCCACTGGGCATAAAACCAAGTGTGGTGCAGCAGAATTCTCACTGTCACTGCTGGAAAGTACTCATGTGAAAACTAATTAACTGGGCTGCCTTCAGGAATAGGCCATGTTTTTTTGGGTTAGAAATTTTAGTTGTTCCAGCCTGTACCCACTGGATGAGATAACACATTTGGGAAAAATCCAAGTTTTCCATTGTCTTGCCAATAACAGCTCTTTGAGATTCAAATGGTAACTTAAACAAAAAACCCCCAAACTATGCTACCTTCTGTCGTTCTGCAGTTCATTGCCTCCAGTTTGTTTCTGTCCAAGGTATTTCAGCACCCCACATCAAAACGAAAAGATGCAGTTTCTCTATCTACATCCCCAGTGAGATCATGCTATTACATTTCAGCCATTCCAAGTAAATCTCTCACAGGCTCCAAGGCAGTTTTTTACAATTATAGATCGTGTACAGCTTATTTAAATAGCTACTTATGGCCTGAAACTCTGCTTTTTGTCTAGATGTGTGAATCTGTACAAAACTGCCTTGTCTTTATGACTAATTCTTTCAACAGCTGCCACAAAGAGGACCACAGGCTTAGTGTCATCTCTCACAAATCCAGCAGCTGATACTCAACTAGGCAGCAAGCTTTATCACCAGCCTATCCTAACAGACAGAGGCAGTTTTTCCCTCTGTGGAAATGTCCTAAGTGGAAACTACTTCTAGTATTTTACCAATCTGATGGTGAATGCAGACCAAGTAAGCTTGGTTCCATAAATTTTTTTCTACTCTTTCAATAAACTATCAGGCACCTTAGCAAGCTGAAGAAGAGTGCGCTGGCTACAGTTGTGATTGCTGGTTGCCTGCCTGCCTTTCTGACTCCCTACCATATGCTTTTTCTATGCAGCAAATCTGCTGGCAATTACAAGCTCCTTGGAGTTTGTTAATGAATAACAGATCTAGATTTATGATCTTTCAGAGGAAAACTTCAATTTCCTCCTGGCTTCCTCCCTCCCACTGCATATTCACATTAGCAGCCAGAGAAAGAGAAAACACATTTTCCTACGAATCTCTTATCATATCTTCCTAAACCATATGAAGATGAACGTGCTACCATTTTCAGGGGGAAAAAAAAAAAAAAAAAAAAAAAGCAGTTGCAGTGATGTTTAGTTTCCTTTGCTGCTGTTGGACAAGAAACAATGATAACAGAAGCAATAACTAAAACCTTGTCTTCCATTTTACCATACACTATATACATTATAAATGCATTCTTAGAAAAAGTAGCATTTACAGATGAGTGCAACTGACAAATTTGACTATTTATTAGGAATTATGGGTTCTAATCTATACTTGCTCCTCCTTTTATTCCTGAAATGCCCAGAGTTTGTGATACCTGAGGATGACAAAGACTGAGGAGCCTACACAGGTGTGGCAGCTTTTTCCATAGAGCAGCAAGTAGCCCACTTGGTCACAGCTTGGACAGAATGGTGCTGCCTTAAAAAGGAGCACTGTGATTTTTCAACTCCAAGTATAAACAAGGAGTAGGATGGAAAATATCACCTCTTTGAGAAATGTCAGTGTTCTTCTTCAAGGGCATTTTCTTCTGCTTAAGAGGCCAGAAGCAGGGTACAGGCCAAGGTATAGATTTTAAATGTGATAAAATCTGTGTGGGCCTGCATTATGACAACTGTAAAAGCCTGATATTCCCACCAAATATTTTAGAATTGCCTGAGATTTTTAAACTTAAACAAAATCCTTCTATATAGCCTTACACAGACTAAGGAAAACAAAAATTATCAGCACATATGAAGAATGCTTTTTTTTAGTGTTTTGGAAATCATGAGTGCACTTGAAAATATTTTTTTTATCTTAAAGGTACAGTAGTCTAGAATATACAACAAAATAATAAAAATGTTTTTTTTCTGGAAGTGGTTGACCTTCACTCCCAGAAATTCATTTGAGTTATTGTCAATAAAGTTCTAATAGTTAAGATCCATTTAATCTGAAGAATTACTATTGATCTCTATTAGGAAAACAAAGAACAGTAGTCTGGGCTCAGAACAACAACAGCTCTTTCATTTTATTACTGGCTCTTCAAAGCCTCTGTCTTTTGAGACAATTATCCTAATACAGTATTGAAGGACTTAGACTCAAGAGGAACTTAATCTGACATCAAATTGATGATTGTGTTTACAGTTACACCCATACAGTGGTATTTTATAGGAAATAGTTTGGAAGAGGATTGTTGGGTTACCCAACTGATGTAAAGTTTTAATGAAGTATAGTACATATTGTATTAATTCAGCAAGAAGAGAGTAAACTTTACTACATCCATTAGTATGTAGACTTTACTGTACTACTGAGCTACTTACCAAATGGTTTTCCTGCTACACTTTCAAGTTAAGAATGTGAAACTAATTGGTTTCTTTAGTTGGTTGACTGTTTGATTGGCTGGCAACATTTCAACTCTCATCAACGCAAAACCAGAAAAGTCACCTTTTGACAATTCACAACTATTATTTTGGATTTTGAAAACAGTAAGGCTTTAGTAAAAGCCTTTACATTCAAATTGCAAGAAACTTCAATTTCTTTGAAATGCCAGAAGAAAACAAAAAAAAACCGAGCAAAATTAATAATCTGGTAAAACTAAAATAAATTAACTAATTTTCCACATCACTGAATCTAACTGCCATCAAAAAACAGTTTAGTTAAAACAGCTTTCCTATACGCTCCAAGTGAGAAGCAATATCTTATGCATATTAAGAAGCTTAGTTCCTCAGTTCAAATCTGCATGTCCATTTTCCCTGTTCATGAGCTGAAAATAGACTTGTGGGGAACGGTCCATCTTCTTCCCCCCCACATAAGACTAAACAAAGAATGCCTTTCAAGTCAGCAAAGCGAGAGTGACGCCTTTTCACTGATTCACTCAAGGACAGAATGAACAGGCCTCTTGCCCTACCAGATAAGTGCAGAGCAAAGAAGCAGCACAAGGGTTGCAGAAATATAAACAATAGATTAAAAACTGCTTCTAACAGAATATGTACCTGGCCCATGGTGATTGGCTAATTCAGAAAGTACTTTCTCGAACAGTGGTCTCTGGTCCATAAAAAGAGAGCAGAATCTGCTCTGTTTCCTGCCTGCCTGGGACAAGACCCCGCTGCAGCACCTGAACCTGCCTGAGTGCCACTCCGCTGCGAGGAGAAGCAGAGAGGGGTGGGCGCCTCCTGTGCCCGCTCCCGGGGACCCTGCCTGCCCAGCCTGGACTGAACCGGACCGGAGAAGCCAGGACTTCTAACAACTGCGCTACGGAAGGAAGGAGGGTAAATATACCTATACGTACACACACACACACACACACTCTTTAACTTTATTTACTGGGCTCAACTCCTACCTTTTCACTCCATTGATTTACACCTCTCCTTCAGAGTGTGCCTTCACAAACCTTAGTGCCTTTGAATCCCTTTTCCAATATACGTACCTAGCTAACCTTTCCTGAACCTTGATCTCTTAGTTTGTATTGTCCCTTAATAAATTGATTAATTGCAAACTAAACATTGGTCTCAGTAACAATTTGTGAGCGTGGTGGGAGGGTACTTTAATCTACCCTCTTAGAAACGAACCCTCAGCGGCCGTTACTCTGGGAGAGGTGGATGCTTGGGCTTTTTAACAAACCTCTCCTCACTCAGGGGGGAAGTCGCAAAAACATCCCGACAGCCGGTAGCCCTCCGGTACAAGACTTCAGAAAACCTTTGTGTTTAACTGAGTATGAAACTTCTTTTTCTGTATAAAACTAAAAATTTCTGTGTAATAATATTAATAAAATAACATGTTCAATAATAAATGCAATCAGTAATTCTAGTAATCATTATTTAAGGGTATTTATTTTTTTAAAATGACACATAAAACATAAGTTCTTACACAGCTGGGAAAACTCCTCAGTGCTTTGGAAACATGCCCTTCCACCTTTACATATGTAGCAGATCCTACTGAACTAGAAGGCACCAGGTTTGTTACACTGTATTCTTTCTGCATATCTTTTCCATCTCTGAAGCAATGCTAGATCATCTGTAAGAAAACCTCACTAGTTTTGTAGCTGGCCTGAGCAGCTGTGAGCAGCTCAGTTCCCCCTAACTTGGATACTGCTGCATCCATTGCACAATCAACCTTTGAAAAACGTGGGCTGAGACCTGGTGCTGTACTTCTGGAGAGTGCACCACGGAGTGTTTAGAAGTGAAGCTCAAGTAAGGGAAAGCCTGAGCAGCTTTGTGACACTGGGCAGCTCTCTTCAGCTGTCACAGCACCTGATAGAAACTGGACAGTTCTCCCCTCTGCATAATGAGCTGCTATCTTCTTTGCTGCACTGCCGGGCCACCTCCAGCTCTCTGGGTCTACTAACAACTTTGGCAAAAAATGTCTTTATCACTTCCATGGCATTTTTGACATCTAGAGTGTTGAAGACATCTCCACAATAGATAAGATACTGCCACCAACAAGGTCTTAAGCATTTTAGATTCATCATTAAAAGACCCATAAAAATATGCTGCTGCTCATATGACAAAAGTCAAGTGTTAATATTTAAATGGTTGTATGTTTTAGTACCTTTTCTGCCAAAACGTCATTTTACTTGATGTTTCTTGTGTTTACACTATGTTTGAGTCAGCTGTCATCAGGAACTCATGCTGATCTGCAAACAAAAGTAGACAGTCTGCTAACAAAACAGAACAGATATGTAGATTGAAAATGATTTCTCTTTCATTTAAGGCCAAATTGGCTAAGACCAGCCTCCAAAATGGAAGATGTGTTAGTCAACAATATCTCTCACCATCATTTATTAATTCAGGCCTTGATTATTCTATCAGAGTCAAACTAGCAGTGCATCTATGGTTATACATACAGTGTTTGTAATAAATCACAATGATTTGTCAGTTAGTTTAAATAGCTATTTGCATAATAAATAATGTACATAATCTATGATACTAGCAATATGGACATAGGACTGCCAAATATTTTCCTGCAGAACTGTTTTTCTTCTCTTTTTACTCTCCAGGGCAAGGAATCTTTAAGCCAGCTTTATTTAATTCTCCTCATAACTAAGGAACTTGTTTTTTTCTGCTTCATTGAAGAAGACATCTTTTCACAAACTCAGACTTACTTATCCAACCTGGTTTTCCTATAATCCTTTCATCTTTCTCTGAGTAAGATTTTTCCAAAAGAAAAGGAGAGAACATGACATAATCTTATCCATCTTGTGGCTATTTTTCCTTAGGCAGTGGCTTTTTTCCTTGTCACAGTTGCAGAGTTTTCTCGACCTATCTTCATGCCTCACATTTTCACTTGAACCTGAAGGCATTTTTTTGCAACTTTTGAATGCGCATCCACATGCTCTCTCACATAAAGATGGGAGAGGTCTGAACTGCATCCCCCAATATTTCTCATTTGTTCTGGAGGAGTCAGCTCAATAAGCTCACATTACCCACTCTCTATTTGCAAGTCTGCAGAAGCTTTATGCTCTGTTCTGTGCTGCCCTTTCCAGGCCTTAGTAAAATAGGTCATTTAGGAGAAAGTACATCCAGGGGCTCCTTAGGTGAGCCTTTGTATGGGACTCAGAAGTGGACCTGCTTGCTGGTCTGTATGGAGCTGCTGGGAGAAAGAGCTGGCAGTAGAAAACCTGGCAAGGAATAGAGAGAGAGAGGGTGATGTAAAGCTGTTCAGACTTTGGGAGGAGGGAATGTCTCTCCTGAGCAACAGGCTGTTTTGTGCCCTCCTACAAGTCTTCACAGCTGTTTTCACCCCTTGGGAGATATCACCCATCTATCCCATGCTGAAACACAATTCTAAGAGCCTGCCCTCTTCCAGCCTTGTGATTGACCACCAGCACATGGCAGCCCATCATCTCTCCACAAGACACATCTTCAGCTGCAGAAGTTACTCTTACTCTCCCATACAGCTTAGCAGGCAGAGGACTGTTCTCCCTTCAAAGATAAAGATTGCCATACCCATTGAACATGTCCTTCCCACTTTATGAAGGACTTCAGTTGTAGGAGACATTCCTGCAGCCTTTACGAGGTGGGATGGCAGTTGCTGGGTAGGAGGGCAAAGGCAGACAAAGCTGCAGAGTAGATTCAGTGAAAAGCTTTGGGGAGTGCTGTAAGGTTGAGCTTCCAAAGTGAATGCAGCTCATGTGCATCAAAACTGCTCTGAGAACCAAAACACACAGGATAAATGAAAGCAGGGGATTTATTTCACAGCTTCACACTGCTCTGAACCAAACTGCAAATGCAGGCACAGCCTGCATTATCAAAGAAGAGAGAAGCAGCAGCTCAAAGGGGAAGCTCAGATGCAGGGTGTTCAGTGGTGCCTCTCATGCTCTACTGAGTTCACTGGGAGCTTAAGGCAATGTTTCTTTTAAGGCAACAGATATCTAAAAGGTAAAGGGAAAGTTTGGTGATTTGCTTCAAAGACTCCTTCTTCCTTAGCTTCCCTGTGTTGTGTTGTCATTTACTTATGCATCCCTGTATACTGCCCTCGTAAATATTCAGGACTGCAACCTGCAACTCCTGCCCATCCCTGACCCTCAGAGTGCAGAGATAAGGTGGTGGAGTAATGGGGCATAGTAAAGGGGCAGCTTTATGAGCAGCTCGGTGCTCAAAACATCCTAAGGGTGACACTGTGTGAAGGTAGACATGCATTTTTTATTCTTTAATTTCATAAATCCAAGGTTACTTTCACATTCTCCAGACACAGTGACTGAGGGACAATGGAAAATACAGAATTAGGATGGAGAAACAGTGGACCTTTTCAATGAAACACTTTCTATTTTGGAAACTGCTCATTTCTGAGAATTGCTAAGCAAAGGAAATGAGATCTCTCCTACCTTTTTATTTCAGGAACATGGGGGAAGGATGGAGAGCTACTTGGACTGCAACACCTGAGAAGTGAGTTAAGCCCTCTATTTCAAGGATAGGGAATAGTAGAAAAAGGCCTCTGCTCCTTGTGGAGATGGAAGATCCTCTTATAAAGTCTACTGTCTTCACTTTCCAGTTGCTAGTTTCTCACCTTTCTTGGCAATAAAAACTTTCCCCACTGGAGATTCACCAATTTCCTGGCTTATTCCCCTTTCCCTCCCTGTCTGTCACACATAAGTTTGCTTTTAGAGGTCAGTGTTAAAGGTAACTATTGCTGTGCTTTCTCCATTCAAGAATCAGCCAAGTTCTTGATAAAAAAGCTCCCTAAACCACTTTAGATAATGCAAATGTGTAGGCTCTGCCTTCACCCTTGGTGGCTGCATAAAGGATTTTGTGTTGAGCCCAAAACCTGGATATATCAGATATCAAATGTGAGTTTTAAGTAAAGGTTCTCATAACAGCCTGCAAAAGCAGGTAGAAACTCCTTGTGACAGGAAGTTTGGTTACTGTTGGTGTGTGTGACTGGATGGGTGTGGGAAGTTGTTTGTTCTGTACAGCCACTTTGTACCTTTTACTAAGCCTTTTTTTCCCTTTAAAGTCCAAAGCTCACCTGGAACATATGGATCTTGTTGAATTATAAAGTGGCTCAAGAAAAATATTTATGTATCTTTAAGATGAATTCTGCAAGCAGAAGGAAGGGCTTGTGTGTATTGAGGAAAATACACCCTATGATTACTTCATAATTAGCAATAAGTTACTTTACCAGTCTGTTTGTGAATCTTAAATTTTTTTTAATGCAACAGGATCATCATTGGTCAAGGTATGAGTATCTCCTTTGCAGTGAAGTAATATAATTATTATAAATGTAGACTCAGTTTTGGATTACGCATGTCTGTCAATAGCTAATATTTATAGTATCGACCTGGTGTTTGGGACAACACCTTAGAAGTCTAAGCTGCAATTGTATTGCATTAGATGGAGACGTCAGAAATCTATTTCATAGGAATTTCTCCAAATTACTAAAAATTTACTCAGAAATATAAATATTTCTCACAGAATTCAGAAATTCCATTGAGAAATAATTACACAGAAGTTTCTTTCAAGTTTTCAAAATGAAATTGATGGGCCCATGACCATTTTTAGCTACTTGATTTTCTGGCACCTAACTGTGCAGCATCTATAAAGGCAGTGGTGGGAGGAAGCATATGAGTTATGGAAGCAGAGAAGCAGACCTGCTACCAAAGAACAGACTTAATTAACTGGTTAACTGTACAGTTTTTTAAAAGAAAATATATTATGATCAGCATATTCCTGTTGAAGACTTCTCTCTTCATCATTTTCTAGTAGAAGACTATTTCCCTGAAAAATTTATGATTAGCTAATTAGGAAAAAAACAGGTTAACTTTTTCCCTAAAGAAGCTTGATAGCTTTGTAATTATAGAACTACTGTCAAGTATACCTTAAGCATGAATCTTTAAGAAGCTTCAGGTAGACAAAGGAACATTATTTGAAAATTAAAACCTTGAGCCAGTTTTTAGTGCCTTTTCCTTTGTGCTATTGAAATTTAGCTTAAAGACACTTTAATTATTTCTCTCTGAATCTGGAGGTGATGTTGGAATAAAATTTCATGTAAAAATGATGTCATGAAATCATAATTATAGAAGTGTAAAATAAGACAGACTGATTTTGGTTGTAGCTATTGAGACATTACCCATTATTGTCCAAATAGATGAATAATTATTTGTACTGTTTCCTGTGCTCAGCCAAAGTTAAGTACCAGGTAGAGTGGATGGAGAAGCAAACACTGAAAATGTAGAAGTAAGTGTTAACTCATTCTGAAAACAAATAGTGGTGCTGCAGAGCCTTCACAACTAATGGCTGTGCCATGTGCATTTTATTAAGAGAAAAGATTGTCCCTCTTAGACAAGGTGTTGTGGAAGTGCAGACTTATGTGTCTGTTAATGCGCTTTTTGTATGAGTCTGATAGGGAAATAAATGTGCCGTGCTCCAGGTGAAGTCCTGGCACAAATGCCAGAGATGGTGGGACAAAAGACCTTGCTGGGTGAGGGCTGGGTGCCTCAGCAACTGAAAGGCAAAACATCTGGGGTGCAGGGAGGAGGAAGGGGTGCTGGGAGGGCTCAAGAGGCACGGAGCAATCCCAGACCAAAGCACAGGGGTGGAGCTCACATGCAGTAGCTTGCTGTGGGGAAAGATGTCACTGGGAGGATGCAAGTGACATTCAGCAGTTTTTTGGGGGATATCCTGGTGGTGGAGGGGTTCAAGGGTGTTTTGAGGTGCTGTAGGAGATATTGGAGGACTGGAATGAGAGCCTTCCAAGAATGTCCCCCCCCAACCCACCCCACTTTGTCTCCCCCGTGTCCCCATAGCTTTTTCTGGCTCCTGCCAGTGTTTGCAGGTGCCACAATGCCAAAACCAGAGCCAGAGTCTCATCCTACTACTGTGGGAAGAGAGAAACTTGGGATGATGGAGACTGGAGGCGGATGGAAAGCAATTGCTGCCATTCCTGCTTTTGGGGGATATCCTGGTGGTGGAGGGGTTCAAGGGTGTTTTGAGGTGCTGTAGGAGATATTGGAGGACTGGAATGAGAGCCTTCCAAGAATGTCCCCCCCCAACCCACCCCACTTTGTCTCCCCCGTGTCCCCATAGCTTTTTCTGGCTCCTGCCAGTGTTTGCAGGTGCCACAATGCCAAAACCAGAGCCAGAGTCTCATCCTACTACTGTGGGAAGAGAGAAACTTGGGATGATGGAGACTGGAGGCGGATGGAAAGCAATTGCTGCCATTACTGCTGAGGAGGTTGCCTGCACAGCAGGAGCAGTTTCTGTCCCTCCTTCTTGCTTGCCCCTCAGTACTGAGAAGAAAAGACTTGCAGATAAGCCCTTTCCTTCTCCCTCTCCCAGGGCACAGAGAAAACTGCTTAGAGAACAGAGGCAGCCTCCTCAGCTCATTTGTCAAGAGCAGCAGGTGATGTGCTCTGTCCTACATCAGGTCACTGAAAGTGTCTCAGGCTTTTAAAATTTCTCTTCTTTTTCTAAGCTTCTGACATGTATTACTGTGTTGTCTACCTTATGCTCTGACATGGTAGAGATGAAACAAATTAATAGCAGCTTTGAATTTTTAAGAATGTGGTTTCTTGCCAGCAGTGGCTGGAGAGGATGAGTTTTCTGAAATGGCTCTCACCCAAATTATTTACATCTCAAGCAACTCCTCCGAGCAGCACTCCCGGACTCACAAGTGTGGTTTGCTCTTGCCCTTTTATGCTGCTATGGAAGTGTCCAGAGACACTGCCTGGTCATTCTTGGGGGCACCTGCAGAAATCTTAGAGTAATTTATCCTCAGGAATGATCTAAGCTAGGGGAAAAAAACTGTGAGTTGCTATGGCAAGTCTGCTTCACACAGGTAAAGGCACTATTTTTCAAACTGCTGAAGACTGTGAAAATAAATGTTTCCAATGGCTGTTGTTTTTTTTTCCTTGTAGCCACATACTCATGGCCTGGTCATGCTGATAAACATTATATCTAATAATCAGACACATTTTGATTCCTATCTGCTAATCTATTTAGGCAAATTTAGATTTCTGCTTGCTAGAGAAGGATTTGACCCATATTAAGTATACAACACTTGGGAGATAGCCAGGTATTTATGCTGTGGGCCCTTGGGAACCACCAATAGAAAAAGCAATCAGTGGATAAAGAAAGATTAACCACTTTTCCACTACTTTACTGCTTCTATATATTTCTATCTATCTGAAGTTGTGCAATTCAAAGGAGCATTAGCTACCAGTATGAAATTGCAGTGTTACTGTTTGTCTGCTGCATAAAGGCAGCTCTTGAAATGAATTAAGTTATGATGACTACAGATCTAATTGACCTGAATTTCTTCTGCAAGCATGACCTTTGCTCTTATTCAATAAAAAGAAATGTGTGCTCTTCTACTGGGGCGCTCTTTGACTAGGTTATCTGTGTTTCAGATGGTTGTGGTTGCTGAGGCTGAATGGTAGGTAATTTCCCTGTCCTACACAATGACAATGTTTAAAATAGTTTTAAAATTCCTATTCAAAATTTCTAGAAATTATAAGACAACACCGTTGAGGAATAAGATCAAAAGCATGGGAAGGACATGTTCTGAACAGTGCCATGGCTGCTTATACCCTGGTTATTTTCTCTGCATCTTGTTCACTAGTTTTCTTTTTTCATTTGATTGGAAATCTAGAATGAACCTTTTCTAGGAAAAAAAACTGAATAAAAAATTGCTTAATTGAAAAATTCCTAACTAACTAACTAATTCCTGGCTTTACAGGACAGGTTTGGCAACATAACACAGGTTGTTTGGATTTGGCCTTTAATGCAGCCTTAAATGTCAACTTTACAAAATCTCAGTAATGCATGCACTGAAAACATTAGCAGTAATATTCCAGTTTAAATGATGATGTTGGTAATTTCTTCATGCTGTGTAGAAAAAAAAAAAACAAAAACCTCATTAAATTATTTTGTCTGTGAGATGAATTTGCAGGTACTTGTAGGATCAGCTAAAGAATACATGCCATTCTGATCTCTTCAGTGATCTCCTTGCTGCTTACATGGCAAAGACTTGCTTTATCTTTAGGTGTTCCTCATTTTAGTGTCCAAAGACCTCAAACAACCTAAGTAATTGTGACACAGGAAAACACAATCTAGGGAACCTGTCACATGCTTTTCTTTCAGCTGCTTCAGAATACAAAAAAAAAACAGGAGCTCATTTCACAGAATCACAAGATCATCAGAGTTGGAAGGGACCTCTAGAGATCATCTAGTCCAACTCCCCTGCTAAAGCTGGATGGCCTAGAGCACATTACTCAGGACTGCATACAGGTAGGATTTTAATATTTCCAGAGAAAGGGACTCCACAACATCCCTGGGCAGCCTGTTCCAGTGCTCTGTCACCCTCACTGTAAAGGAGTTTTTCCTCATATTTAAATGGAACCTCCTGTGTTCCAGCTTGTGCCCATTGCCCCTCAGCTTGTCACTGGGAACTACTGAAAAGAGTCTGGCTCCATCCTCCTTGCACCCACTGCTTAGATACTTATAGGCATTGAAAAGGTCTCCCCTCAGCCTTCTCTTCTCCAGGCTGAAGAGTCCCACCTCTCTCAGCTTTTCCTCATAAGAGAGATGCTTCAATCCCCCAGTCATCTTTGTTGCCCTCTGCTGGACTCTCTCCAGTAGTTCCCTGTCTCTCCTGAATTGGGGAGCCCAGAACTGGACATAGTATTCCAGATGTGGCCTCAACAGGGCAGAGTAGAGGGGGAGAATGACCCCTCCCCACCTACTGGCCACACAGTTCCTTATGCAACCCAGGATTCCATTTACTTTCTTGGCAACAGAGGCAAACTGCTGGCTCATGGATAATTTACTATCTACTAGGACTTGCAGATCCTTCTCCTTGGAACTGCTTTCCAGCAGGTCCAACCCCAACTGGTACGTGGTGTTCTTTCTCCCCAGCGGCAGGACCTTATAGTTGCCCCTTGTTGAACCTCATTTGGTTCTTCTCTACCCAGCTCTCCAGCCTGTCCAGGTCACACTGTCTGGCAGCACATCCTTCTGGAGTGTCAGCCACCCCTCCTAGTTTTGTATCATCAGCAAACTTGCTGAGGATACACTCTGTCTCCTCATCCAGGTAGTTGATGAACATGTTGAACAAGATCAGATTGAGTATTGGCCCCTGGCGGACACTGCTGGCTATAGGCCTCCAACTCAGCCCTGCTCCATTGATCACAACTGTCTGAGTTGTGTCACACAGCCAGCTCTCAGTCCACCTCACTGTCCACTCCTCTAGCCCACACTTTCTGAGTTTCCTAATGAAGATGTTATGGAAGATAGTGTCAAAAGCCTTGATGAATTCAAGGTAGATAACAACCACTGCTCTGCCCTCATCTAGCCAGCCAGTTACAACATCACAGAAGGCAATCAGGTTGGTCAAGCAGGATTTCCCTTTGGTGAATCCATGCTGACTTCTCTCAATTACCTTCTTTGCATTCAAATGTTTTGAGATGATGTCTAACAACGTTTGATTTGTTCCCACAACATTTCCAACATACTCTGCAGTGAAAAACAAACATTCAAAAGATTTTACTGTCTGGCCAGAGAAGGAAAATGCTGAGACACCATGAACATTTCTACACATGTCAGAAGACAGACATGAACTTACTTTTCTTCTATGCTTTAAATTGCTTGGACGTGGTACAGCTGCACCAGTGAGTGAAGACCTGCCTCAGCACCTGAAACACACTTGAACATCATGCCTCAGCTCAGCAGCTTTTGGACCAAAACTGGCCTGGGTCTAGCTGGACTGGAGATCAGGAGATGGCCTGGGGTTTTGCCAAAACTCTCCTTCCTATCACGAATGTGACTGAAATCAAGACAGAGACCCCTAATAATTGACGGAAACCCACAATAGTTTTCACCATCTCAGGGATAGTTTGTGCTTCATTTCCTGTGACTCTCTTGTTGCAGCATCTAGACCTTAACTTAGGGTATGTTAAGTATAGTAACATGACATTTAGTGCATAATTTAACATATCCTTATGAGAAATTATCTTCTTAAATCATGGTCTTTATTCATGGAGTTACTGTTTGCAAAGACATTTTGTGCTAGTGAACTTTTTTTTTTTTTAAAAAAAGGTTCAGTTCCCTCCATTTAATTTATTCATAATCTGCAAACCATTTTTTATATAATAAAAATATATCAGCAATTATTCCTCAAAGTCCCATTTTTAGTGGAAGTCTATTATGCTGTACAGCTAGTACTCAATTATTCTGCATCTCTTCATAGTGATGGCAATTCTTTATTGAGAAATTTTAATATGAATGTGTTTTGTAAAGCAGTCTCTTTCTCCTTGCCCTGTATAAATTAACAGTGCAATGGCAGAAAGCAACCTTTGGCTCTACACGTACTGCTGAGCATATCTGCACTGCGCCCAACCAAGGCGTTGGATGTCCCTGGAGGCCAAAGGGTGACACAGAAAGCTCTCTATGAAAGAGGCTTAGAAATTCCACAGAGCCATGTGTGGGGTGACATAGGTAAGGTGGGAAGGTGAGCAGGGAGAATGGTGAGGGCAAGGTCTTTGCAGCACCAGACTTTCCCTCAATACCTTTTCCACTGAACGTCAATCTCAAGCCTCAGGAAGGGGATGGTGACTGGAAAGATACATGTGGATGGTAACACAGGGATAGACTTTGACTAGATTTGACCAAAAGAGGATTAAGAGTGAATGTGTCATAATCCAAAATCCAGAATCATGTTCCCATTTTAAGAGGTAATTAACTGTAATTTATAGAGAGTGAAAAATACTGATCTTGTGCAGTGTCAGAACCCTTTCACATTTCTAGAACTGATTAAATATATTTTATTTGCCTTGTTTCTCTTCACTTACTGAAGTTTGCTGCTTAGAATCCAGAAGTCTTTTATCCTTACATATGTGTTCAAAGAGATACATTTCAGTTAACTGGAATGAGCACATCTATATTTAAAACAAAGGTCTATCACTGTCATCCCAAAATAAAATAAGTAATAGCAAAACCATTAGCTGCTGTTAAAGCCTTGACAAGCAACACTGCAGCAAAAGTTTTCCCTAAGACACCGTAGCCAACTCTCAGGATCTGTGCTACTGCTGACCAGTTGTAGCTCTCACTTCAGCAGCCAGAAGTGTAAGAGCCATCACTTCCAGATCAGCATTTAGTGCCACCGATGAGAAGAGGAGAGGGTCAGATTAAGACCTTGTGCTACACCTGCCAAGTGTTGGACAGAACTTTATCAGAAACCTTAGAATTTAACAACTGCATGATACAGCTTGTCTCCTCCTAGAATGTAATTTAATTATTGATCAAAAAAACTTGCTCTTGAAACACAAGGTCTACATGTCACTTACATTCAGGTCAGAGTAAACGTGACTGGGATATAAAGAGTATGTGGGTGTTGTCATTGTTTTTATCCTGTATGTCACATTTCAATGCGACCATGACTCCTGAGTGCAGCTATGGCTTTACACTTCATGGGCTGTCATGGATAATTATGATGAAGCTGTTTCTTTAAATTACTCCAGAGTGTGTTTGTGCTGCAAAATAAAAGAAGGCTGAAAAGAGTTTTTATACTGGACCCCTGCTTGTCTGACCTCAATATTAACTTACTCCCCAATTCTCATGCAGAGTCACGTCAGCTAGCTTTCTTCAAAGACAGTTTAGAGGTAGTTCATTCCAAGGATGAATCCCAAAAGGCAAGTGTTGCCAGGACTGAACTATATTTGACTCACTAGAGTCTTGCAACACTTCTCCAGAAAACTTTGGTGTCTCTCATACCTTTGTGCCAGATCTTAGGGCACTTGACACAAAGCTTCTGGTTCCTTCTCTGGGAATTAGATGTTGGTGGGCTTCAATATCACTTCAAACATCTTACAAGCAAAAAGAATATATTTTAGAGCTATAGAGGACCAGAAAAAATCCAGGAGCAAAACGAAGGAGTAGTCTGTTTGGGACGCTGCTAGCCTTAGTGTTTGTCTTTTGACAGGCAGATGCAAGTTCATGCTTCTCTTATTTAGCAGAATGGGAGAGCAAATAATCTCATCTGTGAAAGTATTCTGGAAATATCGTTCCCAAAAGTAATGATTACATGTGATGGAGCCCTGCTTTCCTGGAGATGGCTGAGCTGGACTTCCTGTGGGTTGCTGATGGGAAGAAGTGGATTTCCTTGTTTTGCTTTGCTTCATGTGTGACTTTTGCTTTACCTATTAAACTTCCTTTATCTCAAGTAATTAGTTTTCTCACTTTTACCCTTCTGATTCTCTCCCCCATCCCACTGGGGAAGGGTGAGTGAGCAGGTGTGTGCTACTCAGTTGCTGACTGGGGTTAAACCATTACACAATACAAGAGGCCTATTGCCATTAAATCTAATATTGTCAGAGATTTGACACTGAAATGTGCAGGAGATTTATTTATTTCTTAATTAAAGGTGGCAATGTTAGTGTGCAGATATTTAAAGTGTGCAAAATACCACCACTTAAAATCTTTCTTGGCCAAAAAAGAGAATACAATGAAATTAACCTTGTCTACTACAAACACCTTAAATTTCATTTTTCTCTAGGATAGTTTTCTTGCCTACAAATACAAATTTTAGCACACAGGAATCATCGCCAATTCTCTTTCACTATCATGTTTACTCATCAAAGGAAAATAAGACAATCTTACGACTTTTCTTATCTCTTTACTGGACTATGATCATGGAAGTAGAAAAAGGGCAAGAAAATCTAATTCCTCACCACTCCTGTGACACTGCTGCCAGCAGACTTCTGACTTCGTGAACAGAAACATTGCTTTGAAGTGTTGTGTTTGGTGAGACTGACCTTACTCTGTGCATTAGCCTGTTCCCAGTCACCCCTGCCCAAGGACTGCAGGTAGGCAGGACCATGCAGACTGGTCCAAAACCAAAGCAGAGCCATACCCACGGGCACAAAGGGCTGGGTTTTCACCCTGTGAAAGGCAAATAGAGGAGGTTGGTGGGAGGCAATGTGCCAAGGTACTGAGCACATTTTGAGGAACTCAGGTTCAAGGTCTGCCCTTGGCGTACTGGGCAAACCACTTCCCCTGCTGGCTTCTGCTTACAGCAAACAGGGGTATTGCTGCCTGCCAACACTATGCCAAAGACATTTCAAACAAAAGGGTTAGGCTGTTCTGCAAAATTGCCACAGAGACTAAATCAAAGTTATTAAATGTTTTGATATTTAATTTTTATGAAGAAGCACATGGAGATCAACACATAGGAGGACAGTGCAAAATGTTTTCAACTGATTTCTGAAAATTGTTGAGTACTTGTGAAGCTGCATAAAGACAAACACCATACGAAGACCTCGCGCTGTGACTGTTACCAGTTTATGAGACGATTTTATAAAGAGCCTTCCAACATGGTGGAGATGGACAGAGTTTGTCACACACTGAAAGCAATTCCATGCAGCAAGATGTCTTGTGTGCTGTATCCTCTTCATCACCACAGTAGCTGTGATTTTCAGTGAGAGCAACTCATGTCACTTGTGGATAAACTCCAAACATTCCATCCGCCACCCACTCTATCTGCCACTCAGCATCACTGGCTGAACTGGATGGCAGGTGAGGACAAGCTCTATTACAAGCATGTAAAGTCTTTGGATAACTACCTAACCACCTCGTTTATCATGCAGTCATAACAAATTTCACATAGTTGCCAAAAATCTTTGCAACATTCATTATTTTCCTAAAACTCATTAAATCATTTTGTTTCCAGAAAATGTCAGGTTTTGATTTTATTTGCCATGAGCAATTTGTTACTCAGTTTCGGAGACAACCTTTACAAACCATGATCTCCAGCTGGAAGGGCAGGAGCTAATTAAAAAGAGACTCCACATAAGTTTGGGCACACATCCCAGGAGGGTATGCATCACTGCATGGCTGGGCCAGAGGACGAGGGGGGCACAGTGACACAGGCAGGGTGACAGCAGTCACCTCTCAGGTACACTCCGTGAGGAGACAGGACTCTGCAAGCTCACATTTCAGGGACGCCTGACAACTTTTCCCCAGTTTTCAGATGGTAACAAAAAGGTGGATTGTGCCAGTAACAAATATTTACATTTGTTTTTCCTCTTTATTTTGCTGTATCATTAATGAGAGCAGAAGATGGTTAATAACTGTCATTGCCATAGGTGGTGAGTGGAGGTATGTGCATTCATACCTCCAAGAACTCACTGAATGATGTACAGTGACACGATTATCAATCTCTAGACACCCCGGTGTGTTTTATTACATTAAACTGAACACAGCAAAATTTGACATACCAGCAAGGAGCCCTGAGGTTAACACAAGTCCCAGAGATATTGTAGTTTTGAAAATGAGTATTTCTTTTCAAACTTGGTTTGGAAAAACCTCAAGGGTTTGTTAAAAAATAATTTGATTTACAGGAGAAGTAACTGGCTTATTGCTGCAATACTACAGGGATTTATTTTGACCATATTTCAGACATTTGTAGTGCTGCTGTGTTGATGACATAGGTTTTCATGTTTTTCTAACCTTCTTGCAACTATTATTTCTTGCTTAAGGTTCTTTTTAATATTCATGGTTGGAGGTTGTATAACTTTGGTTATTTTTCATTTTCTGTGCTTTTATTGATGTTGGTGGTGAGGATTGTGCTTTTTATTTTTTTTTTATAGTAAAAATATTTTTCAGAGCAGAAAAATGCTAAAACCTCAAAACCTCAAAGAAAAAAAAAAAGAAAAAAAAAAAAAAAAAAGAAATCTCATAGCCCCTTCCCCTCAGCTCTGACTTTTCAGCTCTCCAGGGTAATGAATGGTTACTCCTCACTCTGATATATGTCTAGAACTTCAAACCAATGATAGATTGTACACCTGCTAAGTTCCAAAGGATTTTAGTTCTGCCACCACTGTCCTCCTATAAATGACAGAGATTTAAGGACTGGGACTCCCAAAGCTAGCTGTAAACATGTATTTAGGAGCCTCAGGTGTCTTGTGGGCAAGCCAGGACCTTCAGAGCTGAAATGTGCACCTCAGACAGCTGTTCTGGAAGCTCTGGTGCTCCAGTACCACTGCTGAGGTGACACTGGGCCGTGCTTGACCCTGGTTTGAAATGAGGGTGCACATCCAAGCATTTGAAAAAAATACTATAATATGCCTCCTTCATCACTTTCTTTCCTTGAAAATAAGCCTCCTAAAGGGAAGGACTGAAGCTTTTAACTACTGGCTTGTGCTCAGCCCAGCATCCAGAGTGGGATGGCTCCTCACCATGCCCCCTCCCCTGCAGTAATCTTCCTGAGGTAATCCGGTGTGTCCGTTTGGGGTGGAAGGAGCCTAAGCACCAAACACATGGTCCTGCTCAAAGAGCATTTAAGGTAGCCTAAACAGAGCCTGAATTGGTAGGCAGGATCCTTCCTTACTTGCCCCTTCACTGTGTAAGCATACCTCAGGACAGCTTCCTCTTTGGAAGATTTGTTTGTAGTTGGAGAGAGTTAGAATTCAGTGAATCAATTGTAAAGAAGTGTGGGAATTATAAAAAAAAAAAAAAAAAAAAAAAAAAAAAAAGCCAGGCGATGCAAATCAAAACCCTCAGTGTGCTGTTTATTCAGTGCTGGCAGCTTGTACCTGCTTTATTGGTTTAAAGCAGAACAGTCAGTCACACAGTATTGTTTCAGCAGCTGGGCCATGTGTTGAAGTGAAAGTCTAAGGCCAAGGGAAGTGTAGAAACATTACAGGGAGAACTAAGAAGGAGATTATAAGAAAAGGATAAGGAGTTGGCTTTTATAAAGGAAATTTTGAAAGAGGCACACAAGGGATTGGCCAAAAGATATTCAGAGTGTATTAATCTGAGTCCTCAAACGACTGTGTCTTAAAGGAGATTGAGAAGGAAAAATAAGTTAGCCTTCAAACTCAGAGAAGAGGGAATGAGAGTATTGAAATGCAACCCAAGTTCATGGACAGCTAAAGGATACTTAAAGCAAAATATGGATTCTTTGAAAGTCTTTGAATTATTTAAACCTAATAATGGTCTTAAGAATAAACAAACAAATGACAGCTGGGATCACCACAAATTAAACAAGAGTACAAGATGAGGTTACCAGAGTGATTTTATTAGCAGAGAAAGATGGGTTAAACCATAATACTGAAAAGGAAAGAGGAAAATCAATCAGCATGAAAGGAACACATATGAAACTCTGAATGCTCAGGTGGCTTTGAAGGCAAAATTTAAAATTTAAAGAGAGAATTTACAGAGCTGTAGTATAAATACTTGTGATCAACACCTTATTTCAGGTTGGGTTTAGTTGCCTCCTCCTCTGTTTTATATTCTTTCTCAGGGTGGGACTTCTACCAGTAACTTTAGGAAAGCAAAGGGGGAGGGAGAGCAGCACACATGTGGGCACAGTTCTACATGGGAGGATGAAGAGGAGACTGGGTGTACCCAGCTTGCTCATGCTGTGTCAGTGACGCCATGGGGATGTGTTTGCTCTGTGAGAAAATCTGCAGCGGCAGTGGCAGAAGAGATAGGGAGAGGGAGGAGACCCACAAACATCTGGAATGACAGGCCACAGCCTGGGAAACCATGCAGTAGTGGGAAGTGGACACGTGGATATTCAAAGGACAAATAGCTCAGTAGTACTTGTTTTCCAAAGCCATAACACTGAGGTACAAAGCCTTCTTGCCTGCACATTACAAGTAGTATAGACTGTGGAAGAATCAGTAGCATATAAGCCCTTTAGTGCAAGCTATTGTAATTACCTACTTAAAAACGTTTTAAATTCTTTCAGCGTGTTTTACTTTGTTGGCTTAAGAATGCAAAGAAAACTTAATACTTTCTATACAAAAGTGAAAAAAAAAAAAAAGCTTTACAGTTATTTGTATAACCTTTTCAGAAATGCTGCTTTCTTTCTCTTTGCCTCTGTTTTCTTTGAGGTTTGTCGGTTTTGTTATCAGTAGTAACAAAGTAATTTTTAAGAAGCAAATATGAAGTCTTTTACACTTTTGAAGAATAAATTGTTAAAGCAAGCTTCCAGTGTGTCTAACAACACAAATGGCTGGCTCTTGTGAACAAAAGGTCAGCTCCCATTGTCTGGACCAGCCTTGATAACTGAAAAGCCTCATGTTCATGTGTAATTAAACATGAGAAAAGAGAAAACATAAATTTGGGAAAAAATATTGCTAAGCTGAAAATAAACTTAAACGGGCACTTCCCCTCCCTTCCTCCCCACTGCACCCCTCACACCCCCCACCCCCCCCAGCTAGTGTTCTAGAATATATTTAATAGCTTAAGATATATTTTTCATTTTGTGATTGTAATTTCAGGGTCAATCCTATTGCATCCAATACTTCAAAAATTCAACTGCTAAATAAAGAAGTTGCTCTGCAGAACCCCTCTGTCAAGCTGCTCAAGAAAAAACTGTCCAGCTCATGATGCTATATGAAACAATATGAAAAAGAAATCCAAAACAAAAAAGAGATTGAACAGAAGAAAAGACAAACAAAGGGACCTGCTTACTAAAGTTTGGATTTTTCAATCTGGGTGAAATTACAGTATTTTGAAGCTTTAAAATTTCCACAAAAAAGGGAATTTATTAACAGTGTTTATTTGAGAAAACAGGACAAAATCTTTCTGAAACAACATAGACTCTTCTCCCAAGCAGCCATGCTGCATGATCCACCAGCTGTTTGGGGTGTGTTTTCCAAAAGCTCTCAGACTCCCAGCCCCAATGAGGGGGAAAGGCATTGGGGTCTTTTTGATGACAAAGGTCTCTGAGCCCAGACTTCCTACTCCAAGAACAGTGCCTCCCATGCCTCCCATGCCAGTCCCAAGTGTCTTGGCACCTCCTCTTCTCTGAGGAGGAACACTCTTCCACCAAAAACAATGTAGGCAGCTTAGCAAATTATCCAGACATAGGGCATATTTAAGATGGGCTACAGGATTACAGCATCTGGACAAAATATTTTTATACACAACACCATTAGCATTTTTCTTTTGTGACTGCTTATTTTTGCAAAAATGCAGTCATACTAATACTGGGATTGCTATTATTTTGCAATAATTACAGTAATATTTTCAATAATTATGTTGTAATTATTGCAACCAACTTCCCTCCTCACCAGACTGCAGACAGAGGCTGTGTAGCCCATCAGTGGCAACTCATTGATTGGGGTCCAATCAGCTCCACTCGCTGAGTATCAATTATAGCTAGGAATTTTTTTGTCATTCTTACACAGTAAAGTTTGAATTTCCTAGGAGGGCCTCAAATCTACTTTTAAAAATATACCCTAGAAGTACCATTTCAGCAGGGAAGACTGATTTTGAACTGTAAGTATGTTGTGCATGTACATTTTCATTTATTAGATAAAGTGGAAAACATATATATTTTTTTTTTCCTGGTAGTACCTTTAAAAATGCATTGGGAATTTCCACTACAAAATTTTGAAGAGCAATTATGCTACACAAAATTGTTAGCCATGGCATCCTCCCTTCCAAAACAGTCATGTGCAACTATATTAAGTTTAAAATTTTCTGAAAGTGTATAAAAATAAAATGATATCTTCACTTAATAGTTGAGTGGTACAGTTCAACGTGAAGTTCAGCATTTTCCTCTCTCCAATTTCTACCATTTAATCATATAAAAGAGAAGCTACGTGGTTACATGAATTAAAAACTGCTGCTTTTTGTAGGTTTCTTGTTGTGATTTTTCTTTATGATAGCACTTTATAATATTTTGCTAATCAGTAGTTGAATAATAAATTATACCTTTTCTATCTTATTTTCATAGTGCTTGTTACTTGCCTTTTTTCAGGTTTTATTTGGGGCTATGCTTGATGAAGTGCAAAAATTGCCATTTTAACATTAAGATTGCTACTTGTAATCAAAAGTATATCATACTCTTTTCAGGACAGACTGTAATCACAACAGTTTGACTGCATTGATGTGCAAAAGCTGGGATGCCTACCCAACTTTTTATATTACCTTCCTGTGGTAAACAGTGTAAAATTGCTAAGAAGGTGGTACTGGGTATTAAAATTATTTCCATCGGTAAGCAGGCTAGAAAAGGGTCTGACTATAAAAAAACCTGAATGAAACAAACTGTAAGATGGAGAAGGAAGCCACGTAGGTCAGAGTTTTGCTCTTTTTGAAAAACATGCCCAGAATGAGCCTGGTTTATAGGCTGGGGTGTCACCCAGAGCAGGCAAGGTCAGGAAACAGGAGGGAACTCAGCCCCCTCCTTCACAGTTCAAGGTGACTCAGTGGTTACAAGGATGCAGCTCTGGCTTTCTAATCATCTGTTTGTGGTCCAGGGATAAACAAATACAAAACTCAGTTGAACTCCCAGTCCCGCCTGGATTTTTGTCCCCATTTGAAATTGCCCCTGAGCCATTCTTTGCTTGGGAAATGATCCTCATGTTGTTTTTCTGGACTGAATTCTGCAATGACCTTTTCCCAAAACCATGGTCTTTTTGGCCACGTTGATGTGAAATGGCTCTGTCAGATACAACACATTGAAGGAAAGCACTTGACCCTGTTTTCTTTTCTCCCTAAATATGGGCACAATCCAGCTGCTTTGGCAGAACTGCTACGGCTAGTGGTAGAGTAGTTTTGAACCCCATCCACAGATTAACCCTCAGGCTATTTGCTCTTTGAGACCTAGCCCTGTACATGAAGAAGCATGCAAAACTCTCCTTTAGCTTGCCCTACATCTAGTCTCCCAGGAACAACTTTCTGAGACAGTACAAACATCAGGATTAGACAGGGTGTTGTGGTAGGAAAAAAAATAATCAATGCCACACTTGAAATGAGCATAGAAAATTACATTGAAAATTTGAGGTACACAGATTAATACATGGTATAATTTTTTAAGTTCTAGTCCAAACCACCAATGCATTTTTATAAGTGTTTAAATAATTTTCTGAGAAGCATTTGACCACCGTGGTAGCTGTGGCGGTTTTCCATGGTTCTGCATCAGACCCTTCAATCGCACTGATTCTATTTTTTTATTCCTTTTCAGTCCAAATCTTATCTGTAGGTTCATGATGGCAAGTCTTCACACAGAGAAAAAAAAAATAATCTAAATTAATGTCCTAGTTTAAAAATGTGCTTTATGGTAAAGAATGTGAAAGAATCTGTTCTTAGGAGTTGTACTATAGAGCAAGAGTGATACTCCTCTTATCCTGTATTTTCACTCTTCACTGCAAGCAGGAGTTCTGTGCAAGTATTATTATTATTTTGAAATAAATGACTGATCTGGGAAGGTGTATCTAAAGCACTAAGTTATTCCCAGTCATTGTAACCAGTGTTGCTACATCTCAGCTTGGGAAAATTCGACGCTAGTGAAGTTTTGTATATGGTATTATACACGTTTCTTGTGGATAGCAAAGAGAAGCTGAAGACTTTTTTTCTTTGTCTGCCTCTGGCTCTTTTGCTTGTTTCCACTGAAAGGTGCACATGGTTTAAGTATTGTTTTGTCAGAAATTAAAGTAAAGCAATAGATCCTTCACTAGATATATTGCTAACAATAGTTGGCAGGAGACAGAATACCTACAGACTGTACTTCAATGCAGTTCTGTTGACCCTGTTTGTCTCACAAAAATAGCACCCCACAAATCATATACAAAGAGATAATGATCAGTCCATAACAAGGGCGTGTATAATCAAACTTCCACTTTCAGCCAGCATACAAGATGGAGAGTTTGGACAGTCTTGTTTGTTTAGTAAGTTTGCCAGTAAATGTAGCTAGGGTAGAATTGTAGCAACACAAATACAAGGGAAAAAAACATTAAGATAATATTCTGGGCATTGTTTTTCCTGCCACTGGATAAGCAGGCATCAGATCAACTGGTTTCCAGTTTGTGGAGTCCTTTGTCCTGTGCAGGGAAGTGAAAATGTTAGAGAGTTGTTCCCACTGTTGCTGAAGGCTTTTCTTAACGAAGGCTTTTCTTAACGTTCTGCAACATATGAAGTTACATAAAGCATCCTGGAAAGCTGCAAACAGTATGTCTGTGTTCTGATAGATACACACCTACGCTTCACACACAGGCAGATGTCCTGTTAGGATCTTTCTGCAGGCAGTTGCAATTACTTGTCTTGTATTTGTGGGTCTGACACTTCTTTCCCCAAGCTGCAGTGTCTGGCTTTGAAACTCCACTACTTTGCTGGTAAGGAACAATATGGGTGACAGAAAACAAAACAAATGTGCCACTTCGTTCTACACCAGTTGCAATAGATCTTTCCTAGAAACTCTGCTTCTTCATAGAACCCATCTGGCTGCTCAAAACAACATGCACCTTTAATTAAGGACTTTTACCAAATAATTGGGAGGAAGACATCAGATTAAAAAACAAGCAAGCAAACAAACAAAACCCGTATTGTCTTCAGAACACTGTTTTAAATTGAACTGGCTGGTACACTCAACTTCAGGCAATTTCCCTTGAATCTGATGTCAGGCAAACGGAGTTTCAATTACACCTTGTGCACTGTAGGCAATATTTAGACTTGGAACTGAAATTTGAACATGTAACAGTCCCTTCTGTCAGATTGTATTTATATCAATACTTGTAATTTCTTTGGTAACAAGGGATAATTCTGCTACCTTTTGCCTAGTACCAAATAAACACTTTGAAGACAAATACACTGTGTTGCTTTAGTAAATATGCATGCATATGTATCTTTGTATTAAATTTTATGAACCAGTTGGTCTTGTATAACCTCAGTCCCACACAGTATTAACATACCTTTCTGCACCTCACCTCACTGCGGTATAAAAAAAACAATGAAGTCAGTCTGATGTCGTTGACCTGCTCTGGTGAGTGTTGGAGTTTACACACAAAAATAGACTGCTCCTACACAAGAAGTTGTCAACACATACTGCTTTTCCCTTATTTGTTTGTTAGTAAGGATTCAAATATGTTTTTGAGAACTAGATGAAGTCAAGCTACATCGACTTCAGTAGACTCAGTGTCAGATTTTGCCTGGTCTCCTGCTCTAAATTAACTTTAATGAGACTGCATACAAAGAGAACTTGATTTTTTGAGGTCAACAGGGATTTTTCATTACTTTAGGAGGCACTAGACTGCACTAAAGTGACCAGAACTTGGTTAATTTTTCTGATGCTCTGTGTTCTACAGGGTTTATTAGTCAAGACTATTCAATGTTTAATTCTTCCAAATTCATTCCAAGGGACCCAGAAACCCTGTATTTGAGAGAATTTAACCTTAACAGGATTGGAGAAAAAAGCATCCTGCTGGCAGTAATGTAAAACAATATTTTAATGTAGCAGAATTTTCATCTTATCTGGAAAAAACATATATAAACTCCTTTATTAAAAAGGATAAAATCTCTCAAAGTGTCATAAAAATTATAGACCTAAAAATATGAAAACTACTCTGAGATACTTGTTGAAAAGAATTATACATTTTTATACATTTGGAAGGGATATTTTCATAGACATGGTGTATCAGGGAATTAATAAACCAAGTCAATGAACTTTAAAGCACCTAAAGACTAAAATAAATGAGTTGGAGAGGAGGAAGGCAAAAAGATGACTAGTAGATACAATTTTTAGTAACTGTGGGCAAAAAAATTATCATCTTAATATATTTACTAAACTCTGATGATGAGATAGAGTTTAGAAAACTGGGACTAAAATCGTGAGAAAAAAACTTGCATCACAAGTGGAAAGTAATTTATTTTTTTTCAATACAACATCAACTTAATGAATTGAAATGATATTCAAACCACTGCCTGTGGATAGGTATTTACTGCACTCACTAAAGGAACCCTGAAGTTGATCAGGTCTCATTATGAAATCCTTAGGAAATGGGTTTTCAAAGAACTTTCAAAACTTTTACTTCACTCAAAATCTCTTTCAAGATTGTGATCTAAGCGCAAAATAGTGAACTTTTATAAACATATTCAACTGCGCTTAGATAATTTATTATGACTTTGAATTCAAGATAATTTCCTGTAGATGTTTCCTACAGAGAATACATGGGGAAGGCAGACGCATCTTAAACAGGTAGTAAATAAGTGCAATATGAAGAACATAAAAGGTATAGAGTGTACGGCAGCTCAGAAAAGGAGGAGTTTTGGTATAGAGAAGGATGTGGGTACAAGGAACTTTAGATCTGTTTTGAGTGGATATTATGTTTAATGGGATTCACAGTTCATTTTGTGAATAATCATCCAACTCCATCTCAAAACCATCAAAATAGAGTTAAGATCTGCTACTTAAAATTATAGTTAACTGAAAATTCTCTGGTTTTAAGTTGGAAGTACCTGACTTCAGTTTAAAAATTTCAACACTAGAGCCAGTAAAATACTGTTACTTTTTACTTCAGTGGAGACTACAGTTACATGAAATTTTTCAGATAGCATTGTGAGAACTTTATCCTCTAAGGAACTTAAATGTGAGCCAGATTTGAATCGGAAGCTGTGTAACTAAGGTTAGCCCAATTTAATAAAACTTGCTGGGGAAGAAAAAAACGTTAGCATTGGCTTAGAACCATATTAATAAAATACATGGCTTGTGGCCAACAAGTACCATGGGAAAGCTGTGGAACACTTTAAAAGAAGCCTAGAAAAGTAACCACAAGGTGAAGAATGTCATAGGTGTGTGCATGGAAATTCTTTTTTAAGCACAGAAGATACACAGAGGACATGGAAAAAATCTGATTCTTGGCTGCTTTCTTTAGAAGAAGCTACAAACCTTGACAATGCATCACAATGAACTGCTGGGACAGGAGAGGATACAGAATTTGTGCAGGCAGCTTTCTAAGTGGCAGAGACCATAGCAATAATTCCCAGCTGCTATCACTCATACTCCCAGCCTCAGCAAAATGCTATTCAGGAATCCATTCCTCTACCAGGTAATACTTTAGTGGCATGGAATGAAGAGAACATACTTAGGTCCTTGTATTGCATTTAAGAAGATTATTTTGTCCAATTAATTTCCTTCCTTTTGACTGTTGACATTTTTTGAGAATTCTGGAATTGCATTTACAGAAACATGCAGCAACTAAGGAACTATTTTATCTCAGGCAAGTCCATGAGTATTTTCTTAACTTTGGAAAATAGTATCAATTATATTGCATTAAGTCAAAGTTTCTCATTATTTCTAAATGTTTCTTGGCAAGGTAAGGGCTTCTGGTTCCTATCAACTGGCCTTGCATGCCAGGAAAAGTCATCATATTATGCCACCTAGAGGTGGCATATTATGCCATTTCTGTCATTGTCAGGCTACATCATATATTAAATTATCTATGCATTAATCACTGTATTCTTCTGTTCTATTTTGCCTGCTGTTGCCTTGTATAATAAACTGGACAATAAGAAAGCTGGAGAGGGACTTTTTTTGAAAGGGTATGTAAGATGAAAGAGAGCAGATTTAGATTGAACATTAGGGAGAAATTCTTGACTGTGAGGGTGGTATGACACTGGATCAGGTTGACCAGAGGAGTTGTGGATGGCCCAACCCTGGAAGTGTTCAGGGCCAGGTTGGATGGGGCTCTGAGCAACCTGGTCTAGTAGGAGGAGTCCCTGCCCATGCAGGTGAGTTGGAACTGGATGATATTTAAGGTCATTTCCAACCCAGAACATTCTGGTTCTTTGATTCTAGGATCACAACCATATGAAGTGTATTGAGCCAGAAAAAAAAAACAACAAAATAGTGCAGAAAGATTGCATATTTCTGTTTGCTACATCTGATCTATAGACTGACAATGAAGACTACACTACTATTCAGTATATAATCTCAACAAATTGTAAAAGACCTCCAAGAACATTAATAATTTTTTCTTGTTTAACCAAAACACATTAACCCAAACTAGAAAAGCAAAGATGTAAGTGGAGAAAACAGGAAGTCTTTCTCTCTGAAGTGAAGAGAGAAAAGTGAAAAAAATGTTCCAAAGCATCCTTCAATCAATAGGAAAGTGAACTTCAAAGTGGCTTTACAACCACTTCATAATTCCTAACGTTTATATTTAATGATCTTTATTACTCAGTATTTAAATGGAGATTGTGTTCTCAGTAAGCAAGAAACCCTGAGTAGCAAAAGTTTATTATGCAGTATACACATAGGAAAGAAAATTAAAAGCTGCATGTCATAAACAGAGAAGTTTAAGTACTCATCCAAGCATGAAAGAAAATAGTTTAGGAACAGCTATCTCCTACATTTTCACAGTCAGGAAATGGCAACTACTTAAAAAAATTTGTAGAATACTTCCAAGGATAGTGAAGAGATATGTTCACCTTTGGAAAAAAAGCAGACCTTTGTTCTTTGCACAGGAGAAGGGCAAGACTGTGAGCTGGTTGCTATTTTCAATATAAAAAAATTAAACTAAAAAAAATTTCAGCTAATCATGTTCCAAGCCTGCAACCCAATTACCTGCATACCTTTTGTTCTGGTATCTGCCACTTCCACCTTGGTCAGCAATTTCATGGCAGACTCAGTTAAATTGAAGCTGGTATGTTCCTGTACAAAAATTTCAGATCTGAGAATTTGTCATTTCCAAACAATTTTGTAAAGAGAAAAAACCCTCTTGGTCTGATGCAGGAGTAGCAGTTTTTCCTGGAGTTGTACATGTTCAGTCTTGAGGTTGGATGAAGGTATGGAAGGACTACAAGTATTCTGCTGTGCAACTTAACCTTGGGGTTTTTTTTATAGTAAATTGAAGAGAAAAGGAAACCTAAATCCAGCAGCTCAGAGCTTTTCTTACTAGTATTTGAGAAGAAAAGCTGTACAGATATTTTATCACTCATACTTTCAATTAACTTAGATATTTTTGCTACTTGTGGAACAAGTCTGATGAGAATTATTTACTTCTAGTCTTTAGTGAATAAACTTGTTAAAATGTGCAAACATTCACTGCAAGCAATTTTTTTAGCTTTTTGCTGTTTAAATGATGTTGGATAATGGTACCAATATTAATGTTTTGCTTCTTCTCACAGGAAGAAGGTGTGAGCAATACTACATGATTACTTCTGCGTAATTTCTAAAATATACATAATTTTTTTTTCAAATACCCTTATGAGAAGATTGCAATGATTGACTGCTGTGTATATCCATTCAGATAAAAAAAGGCAAAGATATTCTCAAGCATGTGGCCCAAGTTGAGATGAAGCGATCAGCCATGAAGAAGTAGGGAGCAGGAGCATCCTGTGGTACAGAAGCAAGTTCTACATCTAGATGTGTCTAGATTTTTCTTCTTACCTAGAGTTTTTATCACAGAATTTATGTGTTTGTTTGCATGTTTTTACCATATATATATAATTACAATTGTTAAACAAACCTTTCTTTTGCTTTGTCGTCTTCCTATGTGCTTTTGGTCTTATCTATCCTTTTGATTGCACAAACAGCACATGATCAGCTTTTGCCATTTGTTCTAGATATGAAGGTAGTCAGCATCTGTCCCAAAGACAAGGCTCCCAAGGTTCATATGACATGTCAGAAAGATAAGCTGTAGGAGTTTGTTGATGTTAGTTCTAGAGATTACAGTGCTGAACACTAATCCATCAAATTAAGTCCATCAGTTGAGTTAGCAGTTACCCTTCTTTAAACTTCTATGCAAATTATTGTAGTATTTCAGTCAATCATAGGCTTCTTACAGTTTAGTTTTCCTGGATATTCCTCAATACTAGTTCCTGCCTGCAGCAGACAGCCTTGTACCTTGGCTTACTTCAGAGTGCTTCAGATAGAGACGCAACAGGGTGTGGGTGGGATAAGGTTGTTCATGAAGAGTCCTATGAAATGCTCTTGAATGCTATCAGTGTCCTGCAGAGCTAGCCAGGATGCCTACCTGCAAAGAAAGGAGTATCTTGAACAAGCAAATTCAAAATGTATAGCTCAGGGATAGCCATCATAATATCAGAAAACTGGAAATTGCATCTATTCAACCCTACTTTCCAACTTAAATGCAATCAATTATGTTTATTTTGGAGCTTTATTGTTTAAAAGACAGAGACATACTGTGGATGCCACCAGCCAAATGTGGCTTGTAGAGCCAAAGATGATCAAACAAAACCCTTAAGCAAAATATGGGAGGAACATGCTGTAAGCCAGAAAAGAATTGTGATCTGGTTCAGTATGTGGTCTATAACTGAGGATGTCCATGGGCACATTTAATGAATGCATCCTTTTCCTGGAAGTAAGTTCAATTTCCAGAGGTCTGCAGGAATATTAAAAAAAAAGAGCTGCAAAAATCTGAATATGCCTCCCTCATATGTAAAAAATACTTGTTTGGAGATATTTTTGTTTGTTTGGGTTTATTTATTTATTTGTGTGTTAGTGAGATCCTAGTTTTTGTGCTCACTGGCTATTCTTCATCCAGCAACAAGTCAGATAATAAATCAGAGGGAGATTGGAAAATTGTTTGCTCTTCTGAAGCAGTATCAAGGTTTCCTGTGAGCCATCAGAGGTTTCACCAAGTTGTGTGAAACAAGAGAGGAGATTGGAAGAACTAGCTTGTACTTCTGAATCCAAAAAACTCCTGTGAAAAATAACAGCTTCCTTCCACTCGTGTACATTACTAACAACAAAGGTCAGACCAAACTTTCTGAAAGTACACACAGCTTGTGTTTGCAATTGTGGCTAAGGCTTCATAAAGGAATCCTCTGAGACATCACCTGTTTGGCACTGGGACCAGTGGGGCACTAGCCTGAGACCAGAAGTAAAAGGTGCTGTCAGTTCTTTAGGAAGAAAGAACTAAAAAGTTCTGAAGGAACTTCCTTACTGTGATTTACAGATGCCAGTTTTTTCACATTGTTTCGTCATGTAAGCTTTGAGCAGTCTCCTACTCACTAGTAGCATGTTATAAACCTGTTCTGGCAAAACAAATCAGTAATTTGACTAAACTTTCAATCCTTCTTAACTATTCAGTTAGTTCAGTTCTTAACTATTCAGTTAAAATATTGAGCTCAATGAGAAAGTTAGAATCCTTTGCATCACCAGATACAATGTCTTTTTCTCAACTTTAAGACAAAACAAGAATAACTCCATCACACAATTTATCTCTATTAGCTTAGTACCTCATTGATTGCACTAACAGATATTTTATTGGAAGTTGTAAAAAAAAAAATAATTAATTTTTTTACAGTAATAAAAATGTCTGTTTACCTCCTAAGTTTTGCATTTTGTACATTCTTAAATGTTGTGAACCACAGATAAATATTGGAATGTCATCCTTTCTTCCTTTTAAAAATATTACTCTTAATTTGAAAAATATTGGGTATGATTATCAAAGTTACCAGAAAAGCTAAGATGTTTGATAAAGACTGATTTGGGGATGGGCATAGAAGAAGGAAGAAAATTTTCCATCAAAACCAGCAGTGTGGATAAAAGCAAGAGAAGGGATCTTAGGGGTATTCCAGACCATTGTGTTGAACTATAGGAGCTTACTGTGTTACATCCAAGTGATTCAACCAGGTGAGCTGACTATAGCTGCCCCAATTGCAAAGTAAAACACCTCTGCTCAAATGAACCTCATGGTGCTTGATGCCTCTGACCTCACTGTATGGGCAGCTGCTCAGAGTGATGTTCTCAGGGCCCAGCCCAGCTCCCAAGAGACAGGGGACTGAGATGGGACACCAGGTTGTTTCTGGCCCATGGATTTGTTTTCTAGGGTGACAAAACTGTCAGTCTATAAAAATGGCTTGTAGGAAAATTACTACTAACCCTTCATATCTGTGTGCTAATTAGAATGAGTTATTAAAAGGTTAAAAGTACATTAGCAGTAATCTTGTTGTCTCTATGTGTGATTGAGCTCTGTTTCCTGAAGTCTTGTTATTAAAAGAACTGTTCCCTTAATAGATTGCATTAGGTTATGCAGCAAAGGTAAATTATGATTCATATGTGCTTCAACAGCATGCTGAGACAAATGTGGTTCTACTTAAAGCAAGTGTCACATTTGGTTAAAAATTCTGAATATAAACAATTCTGTAAAAGTAATTATTCATTAAGAGCTATCCTGTTATTCTGAATGTGTCAAAATGCTAGCTTCAGCTTCACTGGCAGTCTTCCAGACAAGACTAAGTTAGCAACATGCACTTAATGCTTAACATAGCATATGTATCTTAAATGAACATATTTCTTAAATGAAATATAAATTCCCATCATGACTTTTTAAGGCAACTAATTCATAGTGTATTAAAATATCAGTTGCCTCACACCTATTCTAAACAACGAGTTCTTGCAAGATTTAAGTGTAAATTAAAGGCTTCGTAACAGGGAATGAGAAAAGCATTACAAAAACTAGGGCCCAAATTTGTTAATACAACCATATATATGTCTTGGAAACTCCATTGCTGCATAATTCTTTCATAAGCACTATGGTTTAATAAAAGTACTGTTAGAGGAGGAGTGGGAGGACTCTGACAGAATTGGACTAAAACCTCAGTTTTGTGGATGGCCTTTTAGAGCTGGAGCAGCACAGAAGAAGTTATCCTGCTGAAGTGCACCCTTGACAGAAGGAGAAAATTCATTCCAGGAACCAGCTGGAATTTAACAATTTATTGCCAGCAAGATGAGGGACAGTCTGAAAAAGGTTATATTTTTTAAAAGTGAGAATTACTTTTGTGGGAGTTATCTTATTTGCAGGATAAGACTTACTGATTGACAGCAGATGTGCTGCAGTAGAATAAGATATGTTATGAGCCACTCAGGACATGCTTTGGTTTTCAGCAAATACTTGGGATCTGCTGCTATAAACAGAATTTGTTAATTTTGTTGTGAATTTGAGCAGTTGCATCAGAAAAAGAATGTGGTTTTATGTTTGCTCAGTTCTTCCTAGGAAATAATCTAAAAATAAACATTAGCTTTTCCTAAACCCCAGTCAAATGAAAAAGTAACAGGTGTAAAATCTCCATTTGATAATTCCTCTCTTCCTCATTTTCCCTTACCATGTGTGTTGTATGGTTATTTCTCCTCTGACTTGAAAAATCCTACTTTTGATTCTACTAAACCAGAGACAAGCAGATACACTTGACACATATAAATTACCTATTTAGAAGCAGTGTTTCTGTAGTAATTGCTTAAATGGAGTTTAAGCTTAAATGTCACTGTAACATTAATCACATATTTGTCTGATCTTTTCTCAATGTGTCATCCAGTAGGTTCTTTTCAAGGTAATTTTATTTCCGTATTAGTAAGATTAAACTTTTCTGATATTGACTGTAAAGTGAATTTCTTTTTCTTTTCATTTTTTTTTTTTTCCGTGTTGTTTTTTTTTGTTTAGTGTTATTCTAGTGAACACACACTTTTGCCCAGCTTGGTTGTTTTCAAATTTGAAATTCCTGAGATGCTTTAGGACATGGTAATTATATGAGGCTTTATACTGCTGCCAATTTGAACAGGGAAAACCCTAACAGGACTTGCATTTCTGAGAGTGATTATCACTTACCCTGTCAGAGAAATAAAAAAGTCTCAGCCTTGTTCTGCCTCTTCAGAAACTCAGACTTCTTCATTTGCTTCAGAAGTATTGTACAGACTTTTAGTATGGGTGGGATCCCCCTCACCACCTGCCATTATGCACTGACTGCTAACCTTTCAAGAAGACAAAGGAGATGTTTTCAGTCAACCAGCAGGTTGAGCTGTCACTATGTGTTACTGACGACCTCCTGAAAACAGCAGTAGGTAAGGTATTTGTAATCAGTCTTCTTATTCAAGCCACAGTGAGTAAATGTTAAAGATAGATTAATTCCTTCTATTTATTTTGTTGAGAAGGCTTACCATTAATCCATAAAAAATGTAGTTGATGCATGAAAAGCATAATGAATGCTGCGTTTGGCAGCCTTCTATTCAGAGAAATTAGAAAATTGTATTTCTGTGGAATACTAAACCAAAACAGTATGATTGGAATGTCAAGATAGATTATGTATGATAGTATGAAGCAGGATTTAAGCCACGGGGCATAAGGAGATCCTGAAGTTCTGCTAACAGAGATGGGATGAGATATTGATTGGATTGCACCAATGGGCTTCTGTCTGAGAAAAACAGCAGAGACAGCAAAAAAAGCATAAAAAAGAAGTGGACAGTCAAAAAAAAGAGCCTATTGTATGACCTGAAAAGAATCTCAGACAGTCTTTGAATAATATGTATTATAAAATACTGGAATGGAGAAGAATCACTTTCCTTTCTTGTTTGATTCCTGTTGCTTTCAGAGGACTCAGACTTCGATGGAATCCTTCTTATTTACAAAGAATGCGTGCAAAGAAATACCTGGCCCTGCTATCTGCTTCTGCCATACAGAAAGAACACCAAGTAAGTAATTTTGATGAGTCCGGCAGAAAGGGGTAGCAATATGCTACACACATAGAATGACATTTTTACTAGGTGTAAGGAGAGTTAGTTTTAATGTGCAGCAAGACGCTGGCTCCCAACACTGTCAGTCATTTTTGAAATAGGATATATGCACTGCTGAGAAATGACACATTTGTGGGTTAATTCCACTGGATAAGTAATCATTTGCTAGTTTCTTTTTTTATTTTTTATTTTTACTGCTAGTCATATTAGCTTGTGTCATGGGATGTTCCTAACAGTGCCTTGGTGAGCTAGCTAGAAGCAGTGCATATCATTACATTTGTATTTTTTTCCTTCCAAAAGAAGAATCTGTGAAGAGAATATGCTTCATAAATGCTCTAGATGCCCTCTGGCTTCTGTGTAATAAAAAAGTCAAGATCAGGTCACAGAGATTTCAAAACAGATTCTTATCTCTTTCATCCATCTAGGGCAATGCATAAGAAACAAATGCATTTCAGGAAGCCTGCCATGATTTCTTTATACATAGGGACAGAACTTGGCTTTGAGATACACTAAAGCAATCCAGAAGCATTACGAAGTTCTTTATGGACTCCGTGCCAATGGAGAAATGTATGTCCTCTTCCTTATGCTTTTTCCTTCTTAGCAGTCTCTTCTGACAGCTTTGGGGCACAGCAAAGCATGCCACAAAGAAGGAATTCCTGTCAGACAATAAAACCTTTGGCTAGATGTTTATGGCAGTATTATGGCCTCTCCTTCCGAAGCAGTGAGAACTGGCCTTTAATTTAATAGTGTTTTTCACTTGCTACTTTGTTAGTGAATTAGAGACATTTTTATTGAATAAATAGAACATAACTATAAAATGGAGAGTAACTATAAAGTGAAGAAACAGTTGTGCTTTATTTGCATTTTAGATCTCTTATGACTGCTTCATAACAGATTGAAAGGACTTTTTGACCAACTGAATTATGTGACTGAATCTGCACAAATACTACAAATCAAATTTATATTAAATTTAATTAATTTATACTACTGTTTGTCTCAGAAAATGTGTTCTTAAAACACATAGAATATTTAATAATTTAGTAATTTTGTAAGACAATAATGTTGTGTGCCCCAGAAGTTCAAGTTCAAATTTTAAAACTTGCTGTAGTACAGTCAAATTAATCATCCAGGTGCTTGCTTTGCACAAAGGTGATGGAACAGCAAATAAACTTTCAATATAGGAAAGGAGTAAATTTTTTCTACTACAGTAACAGAAAATAGAAAAATGAAGTTAAACTTAATCAGAGTCCCAGGAATTGTAAGAAAATGGAGAAAATCACCAGCTTTATTAAAATAGGCCAGGTTGGCAGTGATTAGATAATACTTTTTAAAATAGGAGGAGTCTAAAGAGATGGGCTTCAGAAAATTGAAAGAAACAAAGGAATAACACTCATTAAAGTAAAAGCTACTCAGTATTCTCTGTAGCCAATCAAATCAGTCTAAGATAAGGACACCTGTGTATTCTGATCTTAAAGGATTTTCAAGTTTTGAGAAGAAAAAATAAGATTTTACCTTTATACTTCTACAGCTGTTCATATAGAACAGTGTTTCATTGGATATGTATTAATTTTTACAAAAGCTCCACTCCTTTGAAAACAGGAGCCTCTCAGTTCATCTAGAACAGTCAAATAAGGAAAATCTAACTTAATAATTCAGAGCAGGGGTTTTAGTTTAATTCTTTCACATCCCATTGTCTTGCATAGTTAGATGTTGTCTGCTCTGCAGAGAATTTGCAATTGGAAATAGTTAGGTTACTTTCTCTCTGCCTCTCTATCTGCCTATCTCATCATTTAAATATAGATAACTAGATGCTAATTAGAATATACATTTCAAATTGCGATTTCTGTGACCTAAGTAAGTGGAAGAAACCATGACTCTTTGGTGGAATTTCCCTAATTTGTCACACACACTTCAGGTGCCTCCACCAAGAGAAGTTCTGAGACTGTACAATATCAGTCAAATTTAATGTTTGCAATAGCAAAACATATGTATGCCAAAATGAATAAAAAATACTGGCAACAAAGTTTACATAAAGCACAGTGACATTTTGGATAAAAATGCATGGAGAAATGAAAGAGAAGCAATTTGCTTCTTATTCCTGCATTACCATGGATCTTGGTAACTATCTGTAAGTCATTACAGGTACTATCTATTCACACACTATTTCAAGCTAGGGTTTTTTTTCCATTTTAGCCGACTATTTTGTAGCAAATCTGCTATCATGATTTGCAATCTTCCAAACCCTACATCTTCTCCTTAGCTCATTTATCTCCTTTTTCTCCAAAGTGAGTCCCTTCCAATATTCTGTAGGTAGAATCTGGACCCAAAATTCACAATCCCCTTTTCAAACTGAGACTCAGCCTCCTACATTAATATGATGATTCAGAAAAACATATATATAGTACTCATCAGCTGTGGGAGTCCTCTATGAAATAATCTTTGAGAAGGGCTGTAATTAAAACATTTATCTATGTGTGAGGTGGCAGTGTTGCCCTGGAGTGCAGCAGCAAGCAAGACCATTTGTCCACTTGGTGGACAAGCCGACTAGAAGAGGAGCGCTGCTGGATCTTGTACTAACCAACAAGGAGGGCCTTGTTGAAGCAGTGGTGGTCAATGGCAGCCTTGGCTGCAGTGATCACGAGATGGTGGAGTTCAGGATTCTGTGTGGAAGAAACAGAATTCCCAGTAGGATCAGAACCCTGGACTTCCACAGGGCAAACTTTGGCCTCCTTAATCAACTGTTCAGGGAAATCCCATGGGACAGGGTGCTAGAAGGTAAAGGGGCTCAAGATAGCTGGTCAACATTCAAGGACCACTTCTTGCAAGCACAGGATCAGAGCGTCCCAATGGTTAGGAAATCTAGTAAGGGTGCTAGGAGACCTGCATGGTTAAAAAAGGAACTGCTGGGCAAACTTAAGTGGAAAAGGAAAATCTACAGATCATGGAAGGAGGGGCTGGTCACTTGGGAGGAATATAGGACTGTTGTCAGAGGATTTAGGGAGGCAATTAGGAAAGCTAAGGCCTCCTTGGAACTTAACCTTGCAAGTCAGGTTAAGGACAATAGAAAGGGCTTTTTCAAATACATAGTTAACAAAACTAACACTAGAGGCAATACTGGCCCACTGATGAATGAGGTGGGTGCCCTAGTGACAGAGGATATAAAGAAGGCAGAGGTGCTCAATGCCTTCTTTGCCTCTGTCTTTATTCCTGCAGGATTTCCCCAGGAGCCCCAGATTCATATAGCCCCAGAAGAAGTCAAGATAGAGGAAGAGTTTGACATGGTAGATGAGGATTGGGTTAGGGATCAGTTGAGTAATCTGGACATCCATAAATCAATGGGTCCAGATGGAATGCACCCAAGGGTGCTGAGGGAGCTGGCGGAGGTCATTGCTAGGCCACTCTCCATCATCTTCAGTAAATCATGGGCAACAGGTGAGGTGCCTGAGGACTGGAGGATAGCAAATGTCACTCCAGTCTACAAGAAGGGCAAGAAGGAGGACCCGGGTAACTATAGACCGGTCAGCCTCACCTCCATCCCTGGAAAGGTGATGGAACAACTTGTTCTTGTCACTATCTCCAGGCACATCAAGGACATGGGGGTCATCAAGAGCAGTCAACATGGTTTTATCAAGGGTAAATCATGTTTGACTAACCTCATAGCCTTCTATGAGGAAATTACTAGGTGGATAGATGATGGTAGAGCGGTAGATGTGGTTTATCTTGATTTCAGTAAAGCATTTGACACCGTCTCCCACAGCATCCTTGTAGAAAAGTTGATCAGGTATGGGTTTGGTGATCAGGAAGTGAGGTGGATTAGGAACTGGTTGAAAGGAAGGAGTCAGAGAGTTGTAGTCAATGGGGCAGAATCTGGTTGGAGGTGTGTGACTAGTGGAGTCCCACAGGGGTCGGTACTGGGACCGGTGTTGTTCAACATCTTCATCAACGACCTGGATGAGGGTATAGAATGTACCCTCAGCAAGTTTGCTGATGACACTAAGCTGGGAGGAGTGGCTGACACACCAGAAGGCTGTGCTGCCATTCAGAGAGACTTAGATAGGTTGGAGAGTTGGGCGGGGAGAAACCTGATGAAATTCAACAAGGGGAAGTGCAGAGTTTTGCATTTGGGGAAGAACAACCCCATGTCCCAGTACAGGTTGGGGGCTGACCTGCTGGAGGGTAGTGTAGGTGAAGGAGACCTGGGGGTCCTGGTAGATAGGAGGATGACCATGAGCCAGCAATGTGCCCTTGTGGCCAAGAAGGCCAATGGCATCCTGGGGTGCATTAGAAAGGGTGTGGTTGCCTTTAGGAAATCCAGCAATTTTCTAGTTGGTCTTAAAGGACATTGATAATGACATTTTCCTATATTTAGAGGAAATGGTTCCTTAGGTACCATGAGAGATATAGAAAACCATAAGGAACACAATGTACTAAATATTAGTTATGCTGATTCAAAGGACAGAAGGCTTACACAGTAGGAAAAGTAGATTCACAAGTTTAAGTTTAAAATTCAGTGCCTTCTGCCACTACATATGGGGATTCTTTTAAAATTTCCATATATTATTAGATCACATCCAGTTGGTTTTGTCCACATCATGCTGATACTTCCTTAAAAAGATGCTGGTGTTTATTATTGTCCAAAATTGCAATCCGTTGTCACTGAAGGGAAGAACAAACCAAGTATATAGAGAAGAGGAACCTGTTGGGGTTCACAGCATTTTGGTCAGGCTCTGGTGGTCATGATCTCTGTAATGACAGTGTCTTGTGAAGGTTCAGAACTGTCTTTGCAAGAGCTTTCACATTGCTTGCATCTCAGTGCTCATTGGTTGATGTCATGCACTTGAAAAATCCTTTTTTTTGAGCTCAGTGAGTGTGTATTAAGTTTTGATAGTCATAAATAGAACCCCGTCATTAGCTCCACCTGTAATGCAAAAGTCAAAATACCTAGTATTAATCTTAGGATAAAAATAATAATCATAAGCTGTCAAACTACTACTCACTAGATAAGACGTCAAAGCTGGCCATATGCATGGTCCTAGTATGTTACAAGTGCTGAATAAAATGTTTGTTAGTATCACCAAAGACATGGTACACTCCAAGTACAGTAACACGATACAGCCGGTTCAGCTCCAGTGCCTCAGTTGGAACTGTTAGTCTGCAAGCCATGGTAGATGGAACATGATCAGGTAACAAAGCTAGTGAATGTGTGGTTTAATATTTTTATATGCAATGACTAATTATCAATAATGCTATATAGTCTGGCATTTTGTTGCATTCATATTGTCTTTACTACATTTAGAAATACATGAGCACATGCATAACTCATTATTCTATGAAATAAAGGCATTCCAATGTTGAAGGTTTGCATTTCTTTTAAATTTTACTAAAATATCAAGAGTAATATTTTCTTTGATGTAAAATTTTGTAATGTTTTCAATTTAAACTCACTGATTTTGTTTATTGTAGGCTTAATACATTTGATTACTGAAGTTTTCAGTAGTAACTGTGGAGTACCTGCCAAAAGTTAGATAATGATTCAGATAACATTATAATCACCTGTAATCTCTACTTTTGAATTTTAAGTTTCTGGCAGATCTTATTAGCTTTTATAGTTTAAAATAAATATTAGCTTTCAAGACGGAAACACAGAAGATAAGGGAGTTAAAATAGAACAAATGAGATCAGAAAGGAGAATGGATGGGTGGGTTAACCCTAAGAACAATGAATGGGTGGGCTTGTCTCCATGGAACGTGCAATGATTTTTTTAAATTATGGAAGTCAAAGCACACATGCTCTCAGTGCATCAAGAAGTTTAACTTCCATCAGATTTAATTTTGCTTAACTCTGCTAATCATCAGGATGAACCAAAGCAGGTTCTGTCATGAGGTCAATATACCTAGAAACAGAGTTGAAGAACATCACTGACATCATGTTTCTACATTAATATCTACATACATGATTCCATGTGTTTTGCAAAACAAGAATGGTGTTTAGGTATGTGTTTTTTTTTTTATTTTACATTAAGAAGAAAAGTTTGCTTGCTTCTGCAAAAGGAGTGTAAGATCCCAAAAAAGAAGTTAAAATAAGAACTCATCTCTTAAATTATCCAGATGGTGCCCCAACCATTTACACCAGGTTCTAGTTGAATTTATTTCTTATTGCAAACCTCTCAGCAGGAGTTTCTGCAACATTCCCTTTCCATACATCATCATCTTTACAATCAGAAAGCTTTTCCTAGCCCAGTCTCAGCTTCACTTGCTGTAATTCAAGACTATCACTCTTTGACTATGGCAAAAGAGTTTATTTCTTTCTTCTTTGTAGCTGTTTTTACATATCAAATTACTTATTATGACTTTCTCTTTGGCTTTCTCTTTGGTATGCTAAATAACTTCATTTCCCTCTTTGAAGGCTATTTTTTCTAAACCTCTAGCAACTTTTGCTGTTTGGAGGCTGTCTCAGCTGTTTAACACCTTTTGGAAAAGTGTTTAAAAGTTAAAGTTGGACCTCGAAGTACAGTTGAGTAAAGCTAGAGGTTTTCTTTATATTTCATATGTGTCTTGCTTACACATCTGGTGAGATGAGTTGGTATCACTATTGGTACATGTGCAGTTTATGAATCAGCATCATCTTCACAGTCTTGCAGAACTTGCAGTCAGTTGGTCATTTCTTTAGCCTAAAATATAATTACCTGTACTCAGGCCTATTAGATAAAATGTGTTTCAAACTGATCTGAATATGATATGACTTGAAATCCTTTCCAGGAATGTGCTGCTGAGTAGTAATGACTGAATCTAAACAAAGCTGAGGCATAAGGAGACATAGTTTAAGGAAGTGGTGTCTAAAGATATAGTGTTAGTTATGTCTTCCACAAAATGTTCCCCCATTACATTTGAAAATGAAAAAGAATACGATTATTGCAGTTCCAACACAATGTATGAAAATCTTGAGTATAACCACAGCCAGTAGCATAGGTTCTGCTTTGATAATGACCCACTGGTAACCTACCAGCTTCCTTGTCTACCATGTGTTTGTACCTCACCTTGGAGATTGTAATGGGAAAAAGTGTCAGATTTCAATGAAGATATATGATATGTCCTTGCAGAGTTCTCAAAGGTAAGTCATTACAATGACAGACAATACCCATCAAGCAGGAGGAATTTGAATTTTTGAAGTTTTGTCCTCTGTAGACTTTTCTTACTGTTGACTAAAAAGTTGTGGCCATGAGGTCTGCGTGGGATTTGTGTTGAAGTTCAAAGGCTCCAAAGCGGTAACTGATCTGTGGGTGTACTCAATTTGGACTCTATCCCAGTTACCACATGTAGTTACTATATCTCTGTGTGAATAATCTCAGATGACAAATATTATTGTACATTTACTATTAATAATTATTTGGGGAACTGCTGGTACCATCTATTTAGACAAATAAATTGCACTGCAATTACTGATAAGAAATGTAGGAAGTTACAAATACCAGACTCAGTAGAGAGGCAGCTAATCCAGTTCAGCTTCTGGTATGCATTAGCAATGCAACCAATCTTCAGTGGCAGACAATTATTTTGTCCTCAGGGAAGCTATGCTAGGCCTTACCCACAGAGAAGATTTCCCACTGCTGTAGGAAACCTTTAAACTAAATTGGCAATCGAACTTAGAAATCATAATCAGAGAATACCTGTTTCAGCTTGATAAAGAAACTTTGTTGCATTTTTATTTTTTTTAAATTATTTTTTATGCTGTCAGTTTCCAGCATAGTTAAAATGAATCTTGCAAGAAAGATTTTTACTCATTAACTGATGACAAAAATATGGATCTTATATAAGACAAGCCATTCTTTATGTTATCTTTAGACCTCCTGAGTGGATATGCCATTTGGATATTGAGGTAAAAATGCCTTTAAGATAATCTACAAAAATTATTCAAGCACCACAAATATTTCTACCTGTTCAGAAACAAGGCAACAATCATACCTGAAACACTAATGACCAATTTGGGAGCAGGAAAGAGCAAACTATAATTATAATGTGTAATTTACCATAATGCTAACAGATACTTCAGGAAGTGATGACAAACTGCCAGAGTTCATTTGGGAGTACATAGAAATGCTAAAATCCACCTACAGCTTAGAGTCAGCAGTCTGCAGTAGCTGTAATTTGCATGAACTCAAGGTGGTTTTATAACACTGTCAGGTCTAGTAATTACAGAAATTATCACGACATTTTTGCTTATTTTTAAGAGAATTTTTGAGAGCAATCATCAATACTATATTTGTAGGGACAGTAACAATTTGAAAAGAAAAAGGAATGTTAGGGGATTTCAAGGAAAACATCACATTGTCACTGTGCTAATCCACAAGACACCTACTGTTTTGGGGTTTGCTTGCAATCCTGATTCCCATCACAAAAATGATATAATAGAATTACAGAAGAGGGATGAAGATGGCCAAAGTCTTCCCACAAGGGAATACTTAAAAAGATGACTGCATTTCAAACTGAAAAAAGTGGGTGGTAGAGATTTCTGCAGTTCTTGGTACCATGAGTGGGAACAGGGTCAAGCAAGCAATGGCCTTGACTCCCTATCATCAACACACTGGCAATCTGATTCTAAATAAACAAATGTAGATGTTTCTTTCACCGGGTTAAACTGAACTTTCTTGCCACAGAATATTGAGATTGTCAAGAGCCTGCATGGTTTCAAAAGTGATTACATATGTATTATTAAAATAAAAAAAAATATAGATAAATATGAATAAAAGCCAAGGCTATTAAACACAAAGATCTTCTTGTGGCCCAACATATCCCTAAATTATTATTTGTCCTGTTCTGATAGTCTTCTTTAGTCATTTGCTATTCACAGCCAGAAGAGAAATCAAAGATCATTTTGGTCTTAGCCACCATGCTGTCCCTTCCCCCTTCACTTCCCCCTTCCCTTCTCCCTTCCTTTTCTGCTTTCCCCTTTCCCTTTCCCCCTATCCCTCTTCCTGCTGTCCCCCTTCCTCCTTTCCCCTTTTCCCCCTACTCCCTCCTTTTTTTTTTGGAGAGTGGCAATAATTTCAAATATTTATGATAGTATAAAATTATTCTTTGGGCAAAGAGAAAATCAGGGAATATTTTTAGAACAGCTGTTCCTTGTCAAATCTATATGCATTCCATAAAATTAATCACAAGATAAAGTAACAGAAGTTCACATTCTAAAATGAGCCATTGCTGACAGTTCTCAGGTAAATTTGCTTCAAATTTAGAATCTCAGTGAGAGCTGTTTATCTAAATACTGTTGGTGATGCAACACTACATGCTTCTATGTATTATTTGGTAAACAACATTTAAGAGCAAATGACTGTTTTCTGGTGGGGTTTTTTGTGGGGTTGTTTTGTGGGGTTTTTGTTTGGTTGGTTTGGTTTCGTTGTTGTGGGGTTTTTTATTGTTTTCTTCTGTTTTGCATTTTTCTTGTAGTTGCTTTTTCACAAGAAATACTTACTTGAGATTATTTTTTCCATGTGGTTAAAAGTTACTATTCGTTTAGGAAAATTAACGATTAAGACTGGCTGTAAGAGCTAGTGAGCTCTTTATATATTGTAACCAAATTTTACCTCTGTCCCTGATTTAAGGTCTGCGAATTCATTCTGGGCAGAGTGGCTTCTTCACCATTTCTGTTGGAAAGTGAGGCTTTGTGCCATGGAAGATGCTTTTTGTTGCATCTCTGCCAGGGCACAAGGGTGAAATGGAACAATGAGAAGTTAATTGAAGTTGGCTACTAATTCTGACTTGCAGAAGTTTGATGAAGCAGCATCACCCTGAATAATCTCATTTCTCCATGATGCCTATATTAGGTTTTCAAAGATTCAACTGCCTTTTGTTTTCCTCAGTTAGTATCACTGTGAAAACACTGATATGAGGATCTTCACTAGGAGTTTCCAGGTCACTGGTCCCCTTCCGTGGAAATACTGTGCAGCTACTTGAGGGTTGCCTGCCACTGTCAAATAGATAGACTCATAAAGGGGTTTTGGTGTTCAGTTTTATCCTGAACTAAATAGTAATTTATTATAACATAAGCAAACACAAATATGGCAACGGTTGGTAGAGCTGTATCTTGCCTAATATGTTAATGTAAGCATGGTTCCTGTCTACAGTAATGTATTAGCTGCTTGCTAGCAAAGGCAGCACAGAGACCTTTTTCAAAGCAGCTATTTCAGACCAGCTGCCACTTCCTACAAAACAGTGTCCAGATCATTTAATGAGTCCAGACATCCGTCTATCAGTGTGTCTTTATGTAAGACACAAATTACTAAATCTAGAAGCAAGTGCTTTTTTGTTGTTCTTTGTGAGTGCTGCATGACAAGCTTGGGGACAGAGAGTCCTAAAGGGGAATATCTGAGCACTGGAAGTGGAATATATATGGGCTGTTAATAGTACAGTCTTGATTAATAATTTCATTCTTCATGGGGACTTTTATTTGGTAGTGCTCTGTGAGCATTATTTAGGATTTTAATCATTCTTGTGTTCATGCAATCATGTACTTATGTAGTTATATGGCCTTCCTCTGGTTGAACGTGTGCATGAATCCATTAACACTAGCAAAGATCTGAGTTTGGCAAGGAGTGTAGGTATTTGCTTCAGTTCACTTCAGGTAAGCAAATTACATACTTGCTCATGTAATATTAGTCACATTTTAAATGTTACGATGAATAGGAAGAAAGCCTATAGATTTCAATACTCAAGTCATGTGTGTAAAACCACTTTCACAAGTTGTGGGTGGGTTAGCAAACAGCCCAAACACACTGGTGAAGCAGAGAATTCAGTATCTGTGAGGTGCACGATATGAATATTTCCACTGGCACACAATGCTGTTTATGTTTCCTGACTGGATGCTGCAAGCTTTTGAAATATGAAAACAAAGAATTTCAGCA
>NW_009953215.1:825685-835914 GCF_000747805.2 Chaetura pelagica
TCAGCAGGACATTTATAACATTTACTTAATTTATTAACCTTTTTTAGAAGTGGAATTGAATCTGGAAAAGCCTAACCCCATGAGAAAATGAGTATTATATCAATATTTAGATACAAAAATATTTAAAATATTTTAAAATGAATTTTTGTATCCTTTCACTCAGTTGGGGAAATTTAGTTCAGTCTGCTACTAGCAGATATTCCTAAGAGCAGTTACAGAGTTATACTATGAAGACTACAGAAGCTTAAAAATGTAGATTGAAGGTATGAAGTGGTTTTTGAACTTTAGTCTATGGGACTTCCAATTTGAATCCTACAGAATTCTGATACTTTTCCAGTGTTCTGTGTTTTGACATCTGTTTTTCAACATATATCAGTGCTGTCATGAATGCATATGCTGCTGATAGATTTGGTAAGCTAAGAGCTCTCACAGAAAGTGCTGCAGAAAGTTTGCTCTTATATATGCCATACAGGAGACTGTAGGGGTGGGCTAACACTTGTGTGTCTGTCTTTGTAAACTGACTTTCTCAGACTGCAGATTTCCTCCAATCTTTGCATAGGAGTAGCTGCTGCTCTTCATTATGTTGCACCATTGTGCCTCATGCTTGATATCTTAATCTTTCCTATCTTCTTTTTTCAGTCTTGGTTCATGTTTACAGCTTTTTGTGGCCACAAACTCAAGATTTAGTCATCTTCTCCTTCAGTCTTTCCTCCTTGCCAAAACCTCCAGCACATCCTTCTCTGTTGCTCTTCTGTAATTTACTGTTTTCCAATCTCAATATGAAGTACCTCTTAAGTATCTTTATGTGATAAGCCAGCTGAAACTGAAGTGTAATGCTCTAAAGCATGAATCTTCACCTAAGTTATTTGCTTACATTTTAATTTTACTGTTATTGAAAATAAATAAATAATATGGAGATAGCAAGAAATTTTACTTTGTGTTTCTTAAGGCATTATCATTACTCACAACAATCCAATTGTGCCAGAAAAACCTGCACACAGCAAAAAGTACATTTTTTATTCCTTTGAAATGTACTAAATACTGAAGTTTGGCTTGCTTTGCAGGTTTATTGAGTCAGGTGTATTTATCTCCAAACTCTAAGTGTATGTAACTTAATCTGTAGATCCAATGAGCTGGAACTGCAAGTGGATGGAAAGTATCATAAGAAAGTTAAGCACAGCACACCAAACTGAGTTTGGCTTCTCTGGTGAAAGACAGGCATTTAGCTAAGGGCATGGGCAATACAAAAGAAAGGCAAAAACACAGAGCTTTATATTGTTTAAGGGATTTTGTGTTGCATCTGCTTGCTTCTGCAGAGGTTTGGTGAGCATTGCATAACACCCTCTGCTCGGTCACAGCTTTATTGCATACCTCTGTGTGAAAACAGTCTTTAACTGTGGTGAAATGGACACACAATCCAAATGTTACAAGTCAGTCAACATGCCTCCTTTAGTAAAGTTAGTGAATGATCTGTTTGTTTGTTTGGATCACCTTTTGCTGTTTTCTTAAGATAAGAATGATACTATCTTAGGGGCAGATGTGGGTGGCTGCCTCTTTCTGCCTCAGTCAGTTCCTTCTTCCATGACCAGGCAGGAATATCTCAGCAGACTGCACTTTCCTGAATCAGATGACAGACCCCTGGTTACATAACAGGATAAACAGAAACCTTTTCTCCATGATTTTTTTTTTCATAATTTAAAGGTAACACAGAAGTATTTGAAAGAAGCATCTCCTCTGCAGTTGTCCTTGGCAGCATCACCAGCATGTTCATATTCTGACTCTGAGTTGATTCACAATTGTAGTACAGATGGCAAGGAAAAAATTGTTAACAGAGCGCCTGTATTACTCTATCAACAGGGTGCCAGAGTCTCAGGCTAACAAGTGCTTAGCATGTGGCATTTTAATGTTTTACAGAGGAGGACACATCACACTATAACAGTGCTTTTGAAATGTTTTCATGAAAACCTTGCTTTCAACCTAACTTTATGAATCTGTGGTTCAGCACCATAGGGACATAAAAAAATCAATTTGGTGACTGTGGGAAGCCTTACAGCCTTCATCTACTCTACTCTGTTTTCCACTGTAAGCTCTAAAACTTGGTCCTTGAGGGACAATGAGGTAAATGTAATGTCTTACTCAGGGAGTGGTTGTGATAAATTGTAGTGATGACAGCGTTCTGCAAACAAATAATCTGTTTGCACTGCCTGGGCTACATATAAGGCTTGGCTGCACTCAGATCCTGTACTAATGGAAGAGTAGCATAAGAAAATGGGATGTGGCTGAAACGTAAATTAAGTGTTCCCAGGCACAAGGAGCTGCAGTAAGAAAGAGCAAACACAAGTGCACCAGCAAAGTGCAAGAGAGTTGCTTCCCTTGGTAAAGCTTGTTGCACTTTGGCTCTGCTCCATTCAGTGACTCAGCCTATTGTACTGGCTAAAGATAATTAGGAACAAAAGGGTAAGGAGAGAGACTTGGATTTAAATGATACTAGAAATTTCTGTTAAACAAACTTTTTGTTTAAAATGGATTTGGGTAAAAATCTTGAAAAAATACTTACTCCTTTTGACTTTGAGCTAAACAATCACTTATGATTGTTTCTTTCTTCTTTTTTTTTTTTTTTTTTCTCTTTTTAATTTTTGTGGGAAGGTAATTTGCATTCGAAGTTCCAGTGCAAGATTGTTTGAGAGGCTGGTTTCTTGCTGTACATAATTAAAATATACAGAGTACCTTTTCTTACTGAAAATGTTGAGAGATTGTAGTAAGCAGATCTCCAGGTTTCATTTAGGAGACAGTTACATATAAAAGAGAGGAAAAAAAGAAAAATGGAAGTATTATTTCTATTTAGCTGTAACATGTTTTTTTTTAAATCCAGCAAATAGAAATCTCACAGGAGAGAGACTCCTCATTGAAGTTATGTACTTTCCTCTCTATTTATTGCAGAGTAGTCAAATCCAAAGTATACATTTGCTTCCTCTTATCATTATCTTTCAGGTATTGATTTTTTTGCTATAAAATATTCTGGTGAGTCTTTGTTGAAGTGTTTTTACAGTAGTAATTGAAAAATAAGGGACTTGTAAATTATCCCTTTTATGTGTAACACACGCCCCTTACTTAAAAATTTTTTATATACCACACTATATTCATATGGCTCAGTTCCTTAAAAGACATTTTATTACCTAATAGATTTTTTCCAGGTCATGTACTCTGTGTAATGTAACACAAAAAAACCCATGAAAATTATTGTAATAGCCAATGGTTAATTAAAACAATCAAGAGCTCTTTCTGAGAGTTAAAATATATGTAGAAATTGAAATACTTGATGGCTTGCAGAGGGTGACGTAGTGCAAACTGCATAAAAGAGAAAATTGTAAGGACAAAATTTATGATCTATAGATAATGTCAAGTGTTTCAAGCGAAGTCTAGATCGGGAACTCTACAGTTTCTGCTGACTCAGGTACTTAATCCCTTTGGCAAACATTGTTTTGCTCTTTTTTGATTCCTTGTTATTTGAGGATTTGGGGCTTGCCCAGACACCATCTGAAGTGGGGTGCTAGGGAAGAAAGACATGAAGACTCCTTAGGAAGTTTATTTCTTTACTGACACAGATTATTGCCTTCTGTGGCAGGAAATGTTCTTGCACACAATTAGCAATATCTCTGCTAAGACAAAACAACGGTAGTAAAATCTGATAGCTGGCACACACAAGGCAAGAGTCAGCTCTTTGTCAGGGTCACCCTGTTTGTCTTGATGTTGGGGGCTTGCTGGTGATAGGGGAAAGAAAGACTGATGCTGAAGAACATTTTAATGATGAATTTTCAGCTGTCAGCATTTTACAGCTTCCCAGCTGGCTGCTAGGGCAAGCCAAGGAATGGCAGGGTGCTTAACTCCTGCCTTCTGCTTTGACAGTCACACTCCACTTTCAGAAATGTACATGGTACCCACCTCTGCTAGAGAGAGAGTTAAAGCTGCTTGTCAGAGCAAAATGGAGAAACTTCAGAGCACATGCTGGCAGGTAGGCCTGGGGGCATGGTGCAACAGGACACAGAGTATCTGGCTCTGCTTCTTCACTAGGACTGCTGTAGGGATCCCATGAGGTCCCCTGCCATCTTCTCTCTGGGCCTGTCATATGTGTTGTGACTGCACCTTTATCCATGACCAAAGGAGAAGGGAACTCTCCCTGCCACAGGTTGCCCTGCCATCATCCTTTCCTGCTTCCCTCTCCTTGGATCCCTCCCACCCTTGCTTGGTTGGTCATCCAGAAGAAAGAACACTTACCTCTGCAACTCCTCGAGTGGCAGCAGAGCTAATTGCAACCTGATAGCATATTTGCATGAGAATTCGAGGGGTAGAGAGGAACAGGCATCACCTGCTAAAAAAGCGCCATAATTTTCAATGCCATCATATTGCCATTGTAGAAAATGCTTACTTATCAAATTAAGAAAGAAAATGCTTTGAATTACCCTTATGTTGTGCATGATAAATATATATGGTAGTATGGACTGTGAGATATATTATGCTTACATTTAGTCTTATTCTCATTTAAGCTGGAAGCCACATTTTAAAGTGAAGTGTATGAACTTGACCTGCCAGCAGCTTTACTTTAATGTGGTTTAGCTGTAACAACACATTTCTTAATAGCCAGGTGGCTACAGCTAATTTGTTTTCTTTTGGTTTGTCTTTGTATGGTACCACTTTGATTTGATGACCTTACTGTAATGACAACATGCAGAGAAACACAGGTTGGTGAGAGGTGGAGGCACCAAACACAGCTGAATGATGAGGTGGAACAGAGGCTGGCACTGGAGACCTCACAAGTTTAAACTACTTAGCCATGGTCCATGGAATACATGCAGACCTGGAAAAACTGGGGGTAGGAAAGAGAAAAAATAAATAGTATCTGGTATAGAAGAAATTACCATATGTAATAAGTTTGGATGTAATGCGGAGCTGTGGATGAATGAAGAAAGTGTTTGTTAGCAAACATATAAGAAGGACACCAAGGGAGGTGAAGCCACCAATGCAAACATAGTGATCCTTCTGCTGAGGGACTCAAAATGCTGACAGCTTGCCATAACACCCTCTACTTCCAGAGCTGGAAAAGGGAGAGTGTAACCCCAAAGCAAAAGGGATAGAAACTAAGATGTGTGTGTATACTGCTGCTAATTCTACTATTCTTCTTTCTTTTTTCTATAACAATTAGTTGTGGACTAGAAGCATTAGACTTTTTCAGTCACAATTATATGAACAATAAACTTTTGGTTTCATTTGTGTAAGGTGCGCTTCCTCTGTGTCCATAAACAAGACCTGAGCATAACTGTAGGCATTGACTTTAGGGAATTTCCTCTCCTTGTTCATTTCTCCTTCATATGTCTTCAACTCGGTCATAAATAAGTTGTGTGGTATTATCCTCCATTTATCCTTGGTTTCCATCATGACTATCTGGTCTGTAATATCTCACTGTGATTGAAGCTGATTATATTTAGCAACAATTCCTTCACAGCCCAGATATAGCTGCTAAATAATAAAAAGCACAGGAATCATTTAACATTTACTCAGCATTAACACTGACACCTCTAGGCACTATCGGTCCCATTTGTGAGGTGCTACACAAACATGAGTGACACTGCCTCAGCACTGAGTTTACAGTTCCTAAATGAAGCTGTGCTTCACATTAAATAATCCTAGTTCCCCAAACAAGTCAAGCTTATTTCTGGCTCCAAATTGCACTTATTATTGCAATACTGTAACACCTGAGCCTTAAGGACAGTTAATCTGTCCTATCCCACTCTTCTGATTTCAGCTGCTGCAGTGATAGCTGATCTAGCCACATAGCTATGACGTGGGCCACATCTTTGTTACCGGGATGCAAATATGTCTTTTTTCCTTTTTCTAAATATAGCTGTAGCTACAAACAACCAACCATTAGTGAACTGAATATTTAGCAATTTCAATTAAATTGATTTGAGCAAAGAAATCAGCTATACTCAAGTTTTTATGCAGTATGTCCCTAGTATCAGAGATGGAATGTGGCCTGAATGCCCCTCTTATTTATCATGCTGTATTTCCGATCCCCAAGAGTGTAGTATGTTTGCCTTTAAAGAGGCAATTAAACTTAACAAAGTCATTGAATGTAGGATTAGAACATATGATTCTACAAAAGAGTAATTCTTTAAACTATCTGCTGTCATCCCTAAAATTACAGATTTGAAATGATCTATTGATTCTATGGCAGAACAATAGATGTCTTGTACTTAACTCCTTAATTGATTTTAGTGATCCTGTTGGACACAAGCCAAAGAGTTGGAACAAGCTCTAAGGTCAAACTAAAGTATTCCTTTTGTACATTTCCTCAATTAAATCTTCTTATGTTATAAATTAATTTGAAAAGGAAAATTATCAATTATAACACTTTTTAATTAGAGACACATGCAGAAGAGCTAATGAGACATATCTGAGATTTTCCATGCTCCATGGAGGCTTGTAATAGAAGAAAAGGAATGACTCATTTCATGCCATATTGTACACAGAATTTCCCTCAGCAGTAAAGCAAAACACTCAAATCCATTACATGGGGGATTTGCTTTTGTCACTGTATAATCACATGTTCCATCACAAAGTTTTAGGTAAAAAAACAACTTTGTACTTCAAGCCCGTTGTAACATTTCAGAATACAGAATACAAAAAAAAATTTAACATTTTACTTGATAATTAGCTCACCTGCAATAACTTTTTGAGGCTAGGTACACTTAGACTAAGAAAAATGTGATCAAATTCAGATTTCATACCTCCTTTCCACTGTGAGGTAACTAACTGTTCCAGGCAGGTTGCTTTCCTTTCTTCTGCCTTTTCCTTCTCTGCTGTACTGCTTGCTCTTTTATTGTTTTCCCTCTGTTCTCAGCCCTTGAATGACCCTGGGCAGACTGGATTTGAAGGAGTAGTGCACCACTCACGCCCACGACAATGGCAAACATCACAGTGTGTGACATTGTAGGATTATTTCAAAACCTGTGAAGCTAGCAAGAGTGAGTGTAAGGAAGAGGAGATCTGTCCAAATAGTATAGAAAAGAAAATAAGTTAGATTAGCACTAAGTTTTGTGGGTTTTTTTCTATAAATTAAATGCAACATTTGCTTTTTGCTTTGAGAGTTGCTATTCTGCTGGTTTGCTATCTTTGACATAAAATGCAGGCCAATGGATTTCTGGAGTCTATTTGCTTTGCTCATATTGGTCTTTTTTTTGTACGCGGGAAACATAACTGCTTTTTGTTATCCTTTGTATACAGTGCACTAACTGGATAATCCTCTACAGTCAAAATGTGTAAATGGTATATGAGAGGTCTAAACTAACTTCTTTAGTGTGATGGAACTATTAAAAAACCAAAGAATATGTGATTTCTCCACTATTAGGAACATTACTGTATTGGGTATTTACTATGGAAGAATATCTCTACATTTTTATTCCATTAATTAAGAAGATGCCAATAGCTATAAAAATATGAATGTTGCCTGATATTATTCATACAAGATGCAGTTGTATTGAACCGTTCAATTAATTACACTTATGCTTTGAATAAAAAAAAAAACCCAGATAGAAAACATCGGATCCAAGAACATAATACATTCATAGTGTAATTTGGTGTAAAATTAGTACTTCAAAGTAAGTTTGCATGTTACACTCAGCAAGACTGCAAAACTTAATTGCTAACTTATTCAGTTATTATCAAGTGGTATTAGCAACAGTTGAGACTTTCACATGTAATAAAACACAACATACAGCTTTGCCATCTGATCTTTTACTTGTAAAAGTAAGAGATGAATTGTGTGCTTGATTTTATATCTATAGGAAATACAAGTAAGAACATGAAGAAAATAATTTTGCAAATAATGAAAACCTTGCTTGATTTCATATTCAGACTGGGAAATGTAACTCCAGCATCACATTTCTCCTTTTCTTTCTTCTCCAACTCCATGACGTTTATGTCTCCGTGACATAAATGTAATTAATTTCTCAGGAAATCAATAATCAACTAATTTTCCTAGGCTAAACTGGATACTTGTAGGACATCCTATCCTCTTCTCCTGTCTCGTATGTACCAATTTGGTGGTAGGAGATGTGCACTCATCATCTTAGAGACTGCTCAATACTGGGAGCTCACAAGTTTTGGTCTGTTAATGGACAATAAGCCAAGCCTATTAGCTGCAAAACCAAGTAACCTTGTAGGCAGCAGATTGTTTTTGTCATTTTGCCAAAAACAAAACGGAGAGAAAGAAATAATGATCAAACTAAACATAATTCAAATAGTTATGAGGACATGGTATCATTTCCAGGGCTGGCCATGACTCAGCATTGTTCACATTTCTGAACTTCTATTCCTCCTGTGAGACTCTAACCAAAGTGAAATTTGAAAAGGGTGAGGCTTTTTACATTTCTCATTCTACTGTGATCCAGGACATTAAAAACCAACAAACACCCTACTAAAAAATTAGTAAATTACCAAAAAATGAATTATTAAATTCTTAATGAAACAATTAAGCAAAGATAGTTTTGCAGTGTTTTGGATGTAATGTTTTCCTAATTAAGCTACTACCCAATGCCATAAATTCTCCAGCTTCTGAATCTGTGTAAGTGCAAACAAATAATAATAAAAAACCAAACCAAACAAAAAAAACACCAAAAAAAACCAAAACGAAAAGAACAAACAAACAAAAAAAAACCCACAAAAATTTGGGACAGCAACTAAACAGCACAGTGCAATTTGGAGCAGATACGGCTGCCTTGGATTAGCAGCAGCTTCCTTCCAGAGATCTGAGTATAGTTGAGCAGGATGACTCTGTAGCTGGAGTCACTCTGGATAGCTCATGAATTGCAGAGTGAAGCAAACATGCTACCCCTCTGACATTAACTGATCCTCTTCACTTTCAGCTCCTAGTCTAGATACTCCAGACCTTATTGTTGATACCTAATTCCATGTGAACGTCTTGTTATTAGCAATGATGTGTCTGCAAGACCAGCCAATAAGAAACAGATTTCAGTAGTATTGGATACGATTACTTTCTGACTGACACAGGAGGTTGCTATTCCTCTTACCAGGATCTGCTTATCTATGGCAGTATTCCAGAGACATCCATGGCTGAAGATTTATTATTTTTTTTTGCAATGTATCAGGAATAGTGTAGCCAGCCAGACTAGAGAGGGGATCGTGCCCCTTTGCTCAGCATTGGTGAGGCCACACCAAGTACTGTGTGCAGTTCTGGGTCCCTCACTACAAGAAGGATGTCAAATGGCTGAAGCATGTCCAGAGGAGAGCTACCAGGCTGGTGAAAGGTCTGGAGAATAAGTCCTATGAGAAGAGGCTAAGGCAACTGGGATTGTTTAGGTTGAAGAAGGGGAGCCTGAGGGGAAACCTCATTGCTTTCTCCAACTTCATGAGAGGAGGTTGAAGGAAGGTGGAGTGGCCTCTTCTCTCAAGTGAACCATGACAGGACAAGAGGAAATGGTGTGAAGCTGTGCCAGGGGAGGCTTAGACTGGATATTGGAAATCATTTCTCTCAAACAATTTCACTCAAAAGAGTGATTGGACAGTGAAACAGACTGCCCAAGCAGGTGTTAGAGTCACCATCCCTGGAAGTATTTAAAAGACATATAGATATAGTCCTTAGCAACATGATTTAAGAGCTGAAAGGGTAAATGAGGTTATGGTTATGGGGTATTTATGTTATGGTTGGACTTGATCTTCAAGATCCCTTCCAACCAGAATGATTCTACGATCCTGAAGAGAGAACCGATGGCCATTATGGAAATAATGTTACTGTGGATAGGGAGGCAAAGCAGACTATGAAAAGCAGACTTGCAAAGCACCCAGAACAGCAAGCTCAGGAAAGCAAACTGGCACTGCATTCAATATATTTGATGGAAAAGAGGATTAAGAGCAAGAAGAAGCAGGGTAATAGCTTTTTTTTTTTAGCTTTTTTTTTTTTTTTTAAATAAAAGACTGGTATATTAAGAGGAAGAGAAAGCCAATGTATTAGGGAAAATTTTAAAGCAAAGCAAAGCAAACACAAGGCAATAGTTTGAACTAGAAAAAAAGGGACTAAATAGGAGTAGGTAGGGTCACAAGGTCCATCTCAAGGAGTAAAAGGATTGTCAGTAGTAGATACAGAGAAGCTCTATGATGGATGAATGGTTGATGTTTCTCAACATGGTTTTCACACTGTAATTGTTTGTACCTTA
>NW_009953215.1:836019-853368 GCF_000747805.2 Chaetura pelagica
TAACAAATGATCCAAAAACTTAGACTCATAAAAATGAAACAGAGAGAAGGTAAAGATGTCTCATAAACATCAGTCCAGGCAGAAAGATGTGTAAAAGTCCACTGAGAAAGCATAAATCACTTCTTAAAAATCATCCAGTCAGAAGTCACCTTGATACTCTCCATTATGGCCCAGTGTTTGATTCCCACTCCTCTGAGTAACTACAAGTAATTCCATCCAGCTACTTAGAATCCTATTTAACTATGCTCCTGACTCATTTGTGAGTCTTACTGCTTACACCTGCTAGCAGAGGATTTGGTATTTGAGCTCACATGTGAAACAGGCATTTGGCTGCTTAACTTTTGTCTTCTTACACGCTGCGAAATAAGTGTAAGAAAAAGTTTAACAAGGTAAAGACACTGGGCAAGAAGTCAAGCACACAAGATCAATGAAAGCATTCAAGTTCTCTCAAAAAATAGTGTTTGTTTTAAAGATAAATTGAGCAATAATGAAACTGACCAACAACTCATTAGAATTGTATTCAAGCAGCTTAGCTAGAAAGATATCGGCAGACTAGTAAGCTAATTCTAACTTGTAAGGAAAATCATGGGGAAAGGAAGTATGACAGTACCAGGTAAAATGCCCTTTTATTAATTTTTAACTAACTAGCAAAAACAAATTCCATCTAAACTAGTTCTTAAGAATAATTCACCTTAAAAAAATCTGAAAAAAAGAAAAAAAAACCACTATTGAGAAACTGAATAAGCAAAAGCAAGTGCTCAAATTCTGTCACCTGGGAAAAGAAAAATATGGCAGCCTAAATTGTAAATTGATTACACCCTCTGTTTCACTATCTATTTTTTTGATTTTTATATTTTTTTTCCTATTTTGCAGGTATATTGTTTATTTTTCAGTTGGGTGTGTCCTCCATGAGAGTTACATGCAACGTAATCTTCATTATAATCTTCTTGAATTCCTTTACATTTTCCCATTCAAATTAGAGAGGCCCTATGAGAGTTGACTTTCTTCAGTGTCTCAGAGTTAGATAGGCGTGCTCCTGGAGATGCTGATTAGAATATATTATGGTTAACAGCAATCAAAGCTTCTTAATGTTCATTTTGTTGTAGTTACTTTTTCTTTTCAAAGGAAAAAACACCGGGGTTTTTTGAATGATAAAGTTGCCATCTACCAACAAAGCATGTTGCAGCTGAGGGAGAACCTGTGGGGATTTCCATGGGCCCAGAGTCTCCCTCTTGATAAACTGTGATAATTTGGAAGCTCATTTTCCTTGTACTTCCAAGTGAATGTGGTGAAAGGCTTAGTCCTGTGTTTCTCTCTGAGCTAAATGGCTGTACCAAATCCAATGTATTGTCATATTGACTTGTACAGTTCTATTTACCCCTTCAAGTCAGCACCAACACCTTCTGCAGCCTTTAATACATAGTTATTTTTGTTTTCTGGGGAAGCTGATTCAAAAAGAATGTTTTTTGGGATAAGCCTACATAATATGCAAGCTTATGCCACCGCTTGCTCAGAATTATTCATGATAATATGCATGTAAGGAAAGGTGAGTCAACAGTTCAGAAAAAGAAATATTCTTCATGAATATACACATTAAATCAAGTGTATATATGAGTGAATAAAGTGAAATTCTTTGTTCTCTCTTCTGTGGAGATTGTCTTTACAAGGCAAAAAATTCTATCTGTAGATTTCCTTTGAACAGAGTAAATGCCCCCTGGGTCAGTTATCAAAGAGGAAGGAGACTTCTTTACAGTCATCTTACTAAAGGAATTCTAGAGCTCTTCAAAGAGGTGACGTCCTTTTGGGCACCGTAAGAAGGCCAATGGCATCCTGGGGTGCATTAGAAAGGGTGTGGTTAGTCAGTCAAGAGAGGTTCTCCTCCCCCTCTATTCTGCATTGGTGAGGCTGCACCTGGAGTATTGTGTCCAGTTCTGGGCCCCTCAGTTCCAGAAGGACAGGGAACTGCTTGAAAGAGCCCAGTGCAGAGCTACAAAGACGGTTAAGGGAGTGGAACATCTCCCTTATGAGGAAAGGCTGAGGGAGCTGGGTCTCTTTAGCTTGGAGAAAAGGAGACTGAGGGGTGACCTCATCAATGTTTACAAATATGTAAGGGGTGAGTGTCAGGGGGACGGAGTTAGGCTTTTCTCAGTGATGACCAGTGATAGGACAAGGGGTAATGGGTGTAAATTGGAGCATAGGAAGTTCAAGGTGAATATCCGAAAAAATTTTTTTACTGTAAGAGTGACAGAGCACTGGAACAGACTGCCCAGGGAGGTTGTGGAGTCTCCCTCACTGGAGACATTCAAAACCCACCTGGATGAGTTCCTGTGTGATGTACTCTAGGTGACCCTGCTCTGGCAGGGGGGTTGGACTAGATGATCTCTCGAGGTCCCTTCCAGCCCCTAAGATTCTATGATTCTATGACTGTGCCATCACTTATAATGCAACAGGGGTAGGACATTTGCAGCTTGTTTCCTCAGTAACCAGAATACCACATAGTTCATATTTATTGAGACAAAGTCAAGTAACAAACTCTGTTCAAGGCTTTAACCAATAAAATGAGATCAGGTTCAAAGACCCAGTTTTAAGACTCCCAATGCTCAGCATTGGGCTGGCATTATGATTTCAATTCTCTTCCCTTTTTCTTGTGGACATTTGGATAGGGATGGACAGTAGAATGAGCAGGTTTTCCATGTGTACGTTAAAGGACAGGTAATGGGTTGATGTTGGTTGATAAAAATTCATTGAACATTGCAGGGGATGAGCGTGATGTGAGTGGTGTGGAATAAGAAAGCGTGGAGATTATATTTTGTCTGGCTGAGATGGGGTTAATTTTCTTCGCAGCAGCCCAAGTGGTGCAGTGTTTTAGATCTGTGACCTACTAAAAAAAATAACAAATAAAGAAAATAAATTATTAAATTCAAATTGCAATAATTAAACAAAGATTGCTTTGCCATGTTTTGGATGTAATGTTTTCCCAATTAAAGCTACTACCCAATGCCATAAATGTAGTATCTATCACTTACACAAACTCAGAAGCTGGAGAAAGTAGGTAAGTGCAAACAAATAATAAAAAAACACCAAACCAAGCCAAAACACACACACACACACAAAACCAAACCAAACATAAAGAACAAACAAACAAAAAAACACAAACAAACCTTTAGTGATCCAAAAGGATGCAGCTTTTGTAGGAGCTCTTACAAGGAGCACATGTACTGGATGTTGCTAAGGTTATTTGAACACAGCATGTGTCCTCCTCTCAATCTGAAAATATGATACACTGAAAAAAAAATAATAAAAAATCTTCAGCCATGGATGTCTCTGGAATACTGCCATAGATAAACAGATCCTGGTAAGAGGAATAGCAACCTCCCGTGTCAGTCAGAAAGTAATCGTATCCAATACTACTGAAATCTGTTTCTTATTGGCTGGTCTTGCAGACACATCATTGCTAATAACAAGACGTTCACATGGAATTAGGTATCAACAATAAGGTCTGGAGTATCTAGACTAGGAGCTGAAAGTGAAGAGGATCAGTTAATGTCAGAGGGGTAGCATGTTTCATAGGAAGAACATCTTTTTTATCCCTTAAAAAAACAGTGCAGTAATGGATGAAAGTTTTTCCTTTATTTCCCTTTTACTTAAGGAGAAGATTTGCTATGTCATAACCAGTATCACAATAGCAATGTTGATATCCCATTGACAACTAAATACTAATCCTGCCCAGCTGAATCAATGTGAAGATGAGAACAGCTAGCCCTAAGGAAAGGAGTGACAGGGCACCAAACGTGTTATGCTGAGGTCTCTGATGGCACATTGACATTCCATCCAGGTGAGCACAGCCCATTGCACAAATCCCCACCAAGTCTTACCCCCTGCCGTGCTGAAGATTCCTGAAGAAAAAGAACTATAAGCAGAATATAACCAGTTACTAGTTAGATGTCAAATGGAAAAGCTGTTACAAACAGTGAGCAGAAAAATTGCAAAACTGAAAAAAAAAATCTTCTGTATGTAGATAACATACATATAAATGGAGTGCACACGAAAACACACATAGTATATACATATCAGTCAGCATATGGATGAAGGACAGACCAGATGATCATTTTAACATCTGTTCAAGCATTCCTCCTCTGTGATTCTCCGTGTGTGAGAGTATACACATCTATGCAAAAAACATTCTTCTCAACTAAGGCTAGGACATGGCAGGCATTTAGTTACAGGTTATTAGTGATTTTAAAGAGAAGGTATAAAACTGGGACGTAGAAAATAATTCTTACTTTTGCAGAGCAAAAAAGAGAACACTTCATAGGGATAAAACCAACAGATTTGAAAAAGTTCCAAAGAAATACCTGAAATTCCAAATCCTGTTCTAAGGTCTTGAGCAAAAATCTCTTTGTAGTTGCTGGCACTAAAGAAATGCTATAGAGTTTGAGCAAACCTAATGCTTCTATTCAAGACTGTCTCAAAGGAATGAAACCAACTAAAAGATTAGATGGAATCTGAGTTTTAGACCAGGAATTCATTTGTAACAGGATTTCCTTTAAGAGCAAATGCTATTTAATATTATTGATGTGGGTGTTGTGGTGCCCAAAAGGATGTCACCTCTTCAAAGAGCTCTAGAATTCCTTTAGTAAGATGACTGTAAAGAAGTCCCCTTCCTCTTTGATAAGGGGGGCATTTACTGAGTTCAAAGGAATTGTACAGATAGAATTTTTTTATTGCAACAGATGGAGTCCAAATCATGGACTAAATGAACAGTATGGACATTTGGATGGGGATGGACAGTAGAATGAGCAGGTTTTCCATGTGTACGTTAAAGGACAAGCCGTCGTCGTCCCACACGCAGTGCATGCAGATTACCTATCAGATTATTGGGTGAGGTAAAGAGACCAACTTCTTGCCTTTTTTCCCATTTTTCAACAGTTTTTTTGTGCTTCTTCATTCCCCACATTACTTCTTCAACATACTTTCAGGAAAATATTATTTCAGGAAAGAGGATGACTGAAGAAAGCTTGTTCTAGCAAAGAAATATTGAAGGGAAGAGGCTACAGCAGAACCTCTGTAGAGATTTGCCAGAGGTTAACTCTGATTCTAACCCAAATACCCTGGCTGCCCCAGAGTCAAATTGAGATATAATTAGCTTTTGATTCATTTCTTAACACATATCTTATCCTTACCCAAGTCTCTCCAGGCAGAAAGAAGCAAAGAATATTTTCAAGAAAATTGTCCAAACAGTAATTCAGTTCTTACCTTCTCTGAAGGGCCAGAAGCAAGGCGAGGGGACAAAATGAACAGCCTAATTAGCAAGCTGAATGCAGTACTTTTCTGGCATTGTACCCATCTGAAATGAGCATAAACTGCTTGCTGCATGACAGATGTACTTTGAGGCCTCTTATGCTGTTTAATGCAAAAAACATTGATTGTCCTGGGAAGAGGGAATGGATCCAGCCCCCCCTTCCAGATAGAAAGCATGTTGCCACAGTCCAGCAGTTCTCACTACTTGAAGTAAGCAATCCTTGAAGGGTGCCATCCAAAAGATAGCTGCCTACGGTTATGAAAATATCAGGGAAAACCATGAAAGGATTGAACCTGGAAGTGTGAAGCTTGTAAAGTGAAATCTGGCCCAAGGTAGCACTGTTACAAAAATGCCTTGGGATGGCAAGTAATATACATGCAAGTGTGAACAGGTATCAAGTTATGAGATAGGTAGTAAGGCACAGGGTGGACAGTATGAGGTTCTATAGAGATTCATTGTTCTGCTACTAACTAAATGGGCTTCACTAATTTTTGTAAGGAATGTCAGTCAATCATTTATGGCTAAAATAACCTTAGGACAGATATAGATAGTTCAGAAGGGAGTTTTAAGAGTGAAACTTTAGGTAGCCCTAGCAAGGTGATTGCATGGGGGGACATTCTTCAGTGCAACTCCCAAGTTTTAACTTTCACTCACTTAACAGCACTGCAAAGTCTTTTTTTTTTTTTTTTCCCCTTTTTTTTTTTTTCTTTTGCCACTGTACTCACCTCCTCATACTAGAGCAGGCTGAAAAATTAGCATCCTAAAACATCTAAATAAACTCTCAGGACTAGAGTTTTGGAGACATATAACAGCCTTGAACTTTAGGGGGTTGCAGTTTTGCAGTTATGGAACTGCATGCACACCTGTGTCCAGTGAAATTAAAAATGTATCAAATAGACTGGAGTTATTCAGACAGATGAGGATTATGCAAAAACACTGGAGCTACTGCAGTTCCTCAGATCCACATCCTTGAGCAAGTCATAAGACATTTGGCAACATTAATTGGCTTATGCTGTAAATTATTCTCAATATCAAAGCTTTTAGTTTTTACAACTATTCATTAGTTGGGTTTGTTTTTCCAGTGAGGCCCACAATATGGTTGTCATCTTAACTGCAACACGTAGGAGAGTTTCAGTGCAAGGCATGAGTACAAGATCAGCTTTCAGTCTATTACATGGCCAGTAAGACACTGTCGTGGTTCCTCATCTCTGTCTCCTGGCTGGCTTGCCAATAACGTTGTGGTTTGGGCCCAACATGACAACAAAGCCCCATGGCCACTCACTCAACTCCCCCTGCCCCCACACACTCTGGGATGAGGAGGACAAAGCTCCTGGATTGAAACAAAGGACAAGGAGGGTTCTTCACAAATTAAGGTCCTGGGCAAAACAGACTCAACTTGGGGAAAAAAGAATAAATTTCACTAATCAAACACACGCAGGACACACACAACACAAAGAGCAGGGCTTGCATATGTTACCCCACCCCTTTGTTCTTCCCAGACCCAAATCAGTTCTTCCTGGTGTCTCTCCCTCCTTCCCCACAGAGGCACAGGGGGACAGCTGCAACGTCCTCCCTCCTTTGCTCCTCTACGTCATTTTCTTACTGCCGCTTAGATGCGCTTGTTCCGGCTGTAAAAATGCATGCAGCTCCCAGCTTAGTGACTGAAACTGGAATTCCAACAACTATACTGTGAACAAATTCTTCAGAATAATTTAATATTATTCGAATATAATATATACAGTCCATTGGGCCTTAAGGAGACAGTAGAAAAAAATGAGAAAAGTTTCTCATAAATTTATAGCACAAAAACATTGCAAAATATAACAAAGATCATTTGTCAGATGAGAGTAGGTAAAATAAATTGCTGAAAACAAGAACAAGGTATAAAAATAAGAGAGATGGGGTAACTTGTTAAGAGAAAAAACAGTACTTAAAATGGAGCGTGTGCAGATTATCTGATCCTTTTGGGCCTTTAGGAAGCTTAGCTAGTGTGTCGCTTACTGTACCACTTAGGAGCTTTTTTAAAAATGATTATGATCTGGGGGATTTTAGAAAAGTAAACGCAGCACCAAAATTCAAACTCAGAGGTTGATTAATTAATGTACTTTATACATGGCTCAAAAGCAAAGGAGTAAATATGCATAAACACTTTGCACATCCACACTTGTTTCATATTAAAAAAGACATAAACAGCAAGTTGTGAATATTTTTAGAAAGTATTTTACAGTAAAACATCATTTATTGCTACTCGAAATATTAACTAATTGAACAAGATATAGGACCTACAAAGTACTTGAACTACTGAAGATTTATGGCTATATAGTTTGTTCTCACTAGCAATTCATATTGCCTCAACCAAGAAAAGGTGCATCTTCCTAAAGAGCGCACACTGAAAAGGTAATAAAAGAGGACCTATTGAGCTGTGGAGAGACATTACAGTGACAAATACTTCTTGTCATTTTAATATGTCCGTTATTGTTCCAAGATAATGGGATCTTCAAAATAATTATAAATTAATTTCAATTATTATTGTTCCAAGATAATGGGACAATAAATCTTCAAAATAATTATAAATTAATTTCAATTGAGAGTTTGCATTCAGTTTGCTTGGCAAGGTTTTGGTAGTGGGAGGGTGTGCAGGGGTGGCTTCTGCAAGATGCTGCTATAAGAAGCTTCCTCCATGTCCAAGAAAGTCAACGATAGCCTGCCCAAGACAGACCTGCCACTGGACAAGACTGAGCCCATCAGTGATGCTGGTAGTGCCCCTAGGATAACAGATTTAAGTCAGAGAGAGGAGTGAGAATATGTGAGAGGAACAACTACGCAGACACCAAGGTCAGTGAAGAGGAGTTGCTTCAGGCTCTGCAGCAGAGATTCCCCAGACCGTGGTGAAGACCATAGTGAGTCAGACTATCCTACTGGTGCCCATGGAGGTCTGTGGTGAAGAAGATATCCAATGCAGCCCATGGAGGATACCATGCCAGAGCAGGTGGATGCCTGAAGAATGCTGTAACCATGTAGGAAGTCCATGCTAGAGCAGGATACTGACAGGGTCTGGGGACCCATGGAGAGGGGACTCCATGCTGAGTAAGTTTGCTGGCAGAATTTGTGACCCTGTGGAGGACGCATGCTGGAGCAGTCTGTTCCTGAAGGACTGCACCTCATGGAGGGCACCCATGCTGGAGCAGTTTGTAAGGAACCGTAGCCCAAAGGTCTCATGTTGGAGAAGTTCATGAAGAACTGTCTCCTGTGGGAGAGACCTCATGCTGGAGCAGGGGAAGGGTGTGAGTATTCTTGTCCCTGAGGAGAAAGGAATGGCAGAAACAACGTGTTATGGACTGACTACAACCCCTGTCCCCCATCCCTCTGTGCTGCTGGGAAGGAAGGAGGAAAAGAAAATTGGGAGTGAAGTAATTTGGGCCTGGGAAGAAGGGAGAAGTGGGGGGAAGGTGTTTTTAAGATTTGGTTTTTATTTTTTCATTATCCTACTGTGATTCTAATTGTTAAAATAGTAGACTAATTTCCCCAAGTTGAGTCTGTTTTGCCCATGATGGTAGTTGCTGAGTGATCTCCCCCTGTCCTTATCTTGACCCATGAGTCTTTATATTTTTTCTCCCCTGTCCAACTGAGGAGGAGAATGACAAGTGTAGATTTGATGTCCAGGTAGGGTCAACACACCACAGAATTAGAAATACAAAATAACAAGGATGGAACAGAAAAGGTTTGAGGAGATTAGAAATACAGACAAATATTATGTCCTGGTAAGCCTTGAAAAATATTATTGCATTATGAAACAAAACATTTAATTTTGTTTCAGTGACAGGTGAAGTGAAAAGTGAAGAAAAGACATGAAAGTGTTTCTATGGTAATACAAGTGAGAATGAAGTGCTGTTTGACAGTTAGGGCACATTTTACTGCAAACTAGTTTGGAGACATTTAGTTTGAGGTTCATGTGGGGAATCACTGTATGAGATCAGTTCATTAGACGCATAGATTGTTGTTTTCTGATCTGAATGTAACATATAAAAAAAACCCAAACACAGTATGTTTAGTTTTTAAGTGTTAGATAAGAAGTTTTCTGAAGAGACTGTCTGAAGTTGAAAACTGAGAGCTACATTTTATATAGCTTTCCTGAGAAATAAACGTGTGACAATAACACAAGAGAGAGATGTGCAAGATGGAAGAATCAGCATGATGAACATCTTGCTGCATTAAATAATGCAGCAAAATTTACCGTTAGCACTGAGAAAAATCTCCTGACAGTTAGGCACTGGGTTGAGACTTCCTAAAAAGGCTTGGAAGCAGAACAGGTTAAGATATTAAACATTTTACAATAAAACATATACTATTGTGACTAATATCAGCCAAATCTGGGTAAGTAAAGGGTTAATCGGGGCAAATTTTGTCTCCTTTTGCCTTCGAGTATAAAATTTGGAACACTGAACTCCTATTTTGTCAGCTCAATTTTTATGCAAGTATTTCTGAAACAGTGTTTTGTTGTGTCTCCTGACAACTCCTTAAAATGTGGTTATATTCAACTTGTGATGCTTTTTGTTCATTGAAGATTCCATTAAATATCCTGTATTCTATGTTCATGTTTGCCTTTTTGGGTGAGTCTCTGTACTGCACTTTTCAGTGCTGCTTAAGAAAAGTAATTGTCCAGACCTTTTTCTGCCCTTCAGAAGAATGACCATGAAGGGATTTCCAGGTTTTTGTCCCTTCCTGTTCCTGAGAAAAATGTTGCAATTTCCAATATAAACAAGCTCAACATAATTTCTGTGATATGTAACAGTACGTACAGACAAGTTTAATGTAAAATTCAACAAATATGAATCAGAATATATACACACTTACACACTACTGAATTGTCAACTCCTATGATCAATATGTCTGTGGTGATGCCTTACTAACTAACTAACCTCTTAGAGAAACTTTTTAAGAATTATTTGGTTTATTAACTGGCACCACCATCATTCTTAGAATAACTTATCCTGGGGCTCACATAACAAAACAGATGCAATCAAAGGCATGCATCTCTGCAATTAGACACACTGTGCAAGCCAAGCCAAAAGCAAGAAATTATCGGTACATTTTCTAACGCCTTATTGTAAACTTAAAAGATGCTGCGAAACACCTGTGAGATAAAGCTGGGTGTTTACTGGCTACCAGAATGATCATGCTGCAAGCAACTGCAGCTGAAAAAGTAGACAAGAGCTACTCAACTGTAGTCAAGAAGTGTGAAACTAATGTGTGAAATGTCTACAGTAACCTCTTTTCAATTTCAGTTACATTTTAAGTGATTTTTTTTTTTTTTACTTGAAGTGTGACCAATTAAAATGCAACTCATTGTCCTTACCATCTTTCTACAGAAAATAAATGTTTTCATAATATTTTTGTCTCTTGATTTTTATGTGTTGAAAACAGAAGGAAGTTTAAAAATTAACCCTCTTTTTGTGCTCATATTGAAATGATAGATGAATTCCAACATACAAAGTAGTTATAACATGTTTTGTGATCAAGATGGATTCAAATTATGGTATCTATAATACTGATTTTATTTACATCCAGAAGCAGGATTTGAGCATTTATTTATTCAGTATCAAATTAACAACCCTCGCAGGTAATCAGTTTACCAATCTCATGTAGTTTGACAGAACCTCTGAAGCAGAAAATGGATACAATATTTTATACTCTAGGTGGGAATTCAGTCATATGAAGGTGTAACTTTTGTTACATGTTGTTTTTAAAGGATCACAAAAACTGAACTGCGATGCTACCATTCAGCCCCAATGTAAATGATACTGCCCTCACACCTTCAGAGTGCCCCATATTATAGGAGATACAGTAACTGTGAGAATACTCCTGTAACGGCAAAGAGCAACACTGCCAGCAGGAACAATTATTATCCCTGTTAATGAGCCCTACGGCCAGTTAAGCAGATGGACAATATCTCTATGGAATCACGGAACATATTTTTTTGTATGCACTTAATTTTAACTTGAATGCCAGTATAACAGCTGTCATTGCATATCCAGTGAATCCTTCCTTGCCTTCACAAGCTTAAGTGATATTAATTTAAAAATGGAATGTTTCAGTAGACAAAAAGGGAAAAAACAGGTTTTCCCTTTTTCAGATATCTCAGGTTCACTTTTAAAACCTTAAAATTAGACCAGCTCTATAATTTTATATTTCTTTGTCACTGGAAAGTCTAAGAAGAGTTTATAACAGAACAATATAGTGATCTATATAATTCAGGGAATTAATAGGATAAAACAGTAAAATATTTTCATAATTAAACCCAAAACTTCAATAAAGTTAATGACACTCATCTGTAGTGTAATGTTTCCTCAATTCTAACATGTTTACCATTGCTACACGTTGGGACTGATACTCCAAGACATAAGTATTTTTGGGACCCAGCCATCTAAACCCTTCAGTTAGAGCTTAGTTTTAAGTATGGATAGTGCTCTGTAAATCAGCTGTGAAGTCAGCATTTAAAAGATTGCTTTTCAGATTATTTTATTTCATGTTACAAGGATGAAAATGTCAGTATTTTTGCCTAGCCCTCTCAAGGCTGTTAAGAGGTTTTTGAAAAGAAACCGTGATGATGTATCTGATTCATTGGGAGAGGTCAGTATCCTACAGATGACTTAGAAAACACCACTCAATGGAAGAGATCAGTGTAGATTTACATTTTGTGCTTTCAATGTCCACAAACAGGGAAGACAAAAGAAAGCAGAAGAACAAGGATCTGGCATTCATTTCCTTGTGTAGCCATGGCTCTAACAAAACAACTGCTTGGGCTTGCTTCTGCATTGAAGCTGTGATGGAGTTGTGGCCTGCACCTTTGAGAGTCAGCATGCAGAACTCTCACCCAAAGTGACTGGAGATGAGGAAAAGCCTCTTAATGGGCAAGTCCCTGGGCCACCAGGCCTATGGTGCAGATGGCCTTGACAGCTGCCTGCAACATATCAACTTGTCCCTCTTTGCCCTGTGAGCCTGTGTCAACCCTGAGATACAGTGCCACTCTAGTTGTCTTCTCTGAGAAACATCCCATGTCAGAAGTCCCCAGAGAGGCTTGCAAATAACCTCGGGAGGCCATTTCTCACTGTTTTCTTCAGGTAGTAGAACGGAAGCACATAGCTTTTTTAAATATTGAGATTTTAGGGTCCTTGATGTGACTCTGTCCTCTCTTCCCAGTGCTTGTGCTTGTGCTTGACTGAGCAGAGCTTTATAAAGAGTAACTTGAGCCCAGTGAGGCAACCTCAATAATTAATTGCTCTTAATTACTCTTTATTGCTCAGCAGTGCCCATGGAAGAAGCTACAGAGGGAGACAAAGCTGTGAGGTTTTGTAACTCTCTTAGATGAGGATGCTGTGAGTTGTGCTGGAGAAATTTGAGCAGGTCTCTCATTTCAGTTTTACATGGTTTAAAGATGTTTGCCTGTTCAGCAATGCCAGCTCTAAAGACAGTGATTTAGAGCAGTAAGGCTTTGGCCCTTTATGAATACATCAGCTAGGAAAAGTGCCAGTTTACAGAAATGCACACAATAAATACAGACAGTCTTATATGGAATGCAAATGAGGCCTCCTTCATATGTGTTGGATACTCTGGGCAACATCTGCTGAAAGAGAAAGCAATAAACCATATGTATTACTTATGTTCACTACTGGCAGATGACGTTCTCTCCTTTTATGTGAGTGTGTCATACACTCATTATTCTGGCAAAATTCCTCTTTGGAAACAATGAATCTCTTACATAAAGAAGGGGAAAGTGCTCTTCCTATAGAGGTAATTGCTTTATATAACTTGTAACTAATAAAATATTTACTTTGTTCTCTGAAAGCACACTTCATTGTAACTTTGAAAAATAAAGGCCCCAACCAGTTATTCTGGTTGAAGATTTTTTTTTTTTCCTGGTAAATAAAATTAAATTGTGCCAATAAAGATGACACTGCAACTTGCTACTGAATGAGAACTATGTAGTCAACTATGACAGAACAGATTAATATTGCTTTGGAAAACGGTATTTTTATCAGAGGCTAGTTGTGGAGGGGAACAACTCTAAATTAGTGAATGAAATACATGGATAATAGTAACGTACAACCAGAAGTCTGCTCTGGCCTGCTGAGATTTATTAATTTATCAGTTTATGTTGATTATGTGGAAGTTTGTGTTGCTACAGAGCTGACGTGTCCCTAAAAATCTGGCAGAGTTACAAGTGAGAAATGAAATTCAAGGTGGAATGAGAAATCACTACCTTCTTTTTGGTTTTTCAGCAGGGTTACACTACACCTGCACAAAAAATTCATGTGGCCAGAACAGATGGGTTGGCACTGAGACCAGCAGATACAAAACAGACCATGTACATCCTATTAAATGCCCTTTTCCTCTAGAACAGGGCAATCACCTCCAGTCTCTGTTCTTGGCCCAGGGTGACAGCCAGACTGCTCTAGGGACAGACAGGGGGACTGTTTGTTAGCCTGGGCCCACAACAAGCCAGGGACATCCCCATGGTTTGACAACACAGACTATTGATTCTCACTGCTCAAGCAGTGTTTTCTGACAATGCTGGAGAAAGTATATCCAGATTTACTGCACAAGTTACTGCTAAAACATCATTTTTCAAAGCACCTTAGACTGTAAAAATAAGACAGATTATTAAATGCCTCACGATTTTAAGGTCTCTTAAATTTAACAAACATTGAGAATTTTCCAGAGTAACTTCTCTTTTCAGCTTTCTCACAAATTTGAAATTTTCTTTGCCCCTTAGTAGCAAGAACCCCCCTGCCTCAGCTACATTTACCAACAGAATATAGATTTTCTCCTTTTGTTCTTCTTTTCCCATTTCTAATAGCCACTTAAGAATCTAGGAGAAAAGAGTCAATGCAGACAAAAACACGTAAACCTTTAAGGCACTGTTAATGAAAATGAAAGGTGACACCCTTCATGACTGGCATAACTTAAAGTTTTGTTGGGGCACACCTGTATGAAGAGCTAAGGAGCTACTGTTTTCCTGCAGCAGAAGCTTACATTCAGGGTCAAGGGTTTTGTCCTGGTGCAAGTGCAAAAGTATCAGCCACAAACCCTGAGAGAAGGTTGTGAGGTTTTGGTCTGCTGCTGGCAATATTGACCAGAAACATACCAGCAACCTTCACAGAGCTGTGATGCCTTACTGAGATTCCCATCCTTTTCTGCTTGATATCTTTAGGTATCTTCAGATATCTTCAAAACTTTGAAAGTTTTGGGCCAAACGCAGTTAAGACCTGTGCATATGGATATCATTGCAGGATATCCTCTCCTTTCCTCCCTGTTCTAGAGGCAAGAAATAAAAAAACATGGTACTTATCCATTTAGGCCTGAAACTGCTGCTAAAATGTTCGTTCTTTTCTTGCATGTTCTATGACAAGTGTAAATCATTAATGGCATACAGGAATTCTCATCAGTGCTGGATTTCTTTAAGAAGCTCTGTCAGTAAAGTGGTGGTTATAACGATGCTTTGCCTTTTAAATTATACCAAAACTGCAGAAAACTCTTAGTAAAAGGAAGTTTTAGGATTTGTTGTTAGCTAGTCACATCTTATAAAGGAGTAATAATGTCTGTAAATGTAGAAACCTGTCTAACAACTTCAGTTTAGTTTACAGTACTTTTTCTTGTTGTTCATACAAGATAAACATAATTTTGGACAGTCTTCTCCCTCAGCAGACAGGAACAAAATGAAGAAGAGGCTTTTGCAGTGGCTTGCAGGTAGTGTTAGAAAAGTAAAAGCAAAATGAAGAGCTTCAGGTAACATTTTAAGTGAGTCAAAAGATTGCTTTAATTTATACCCACTTCACAGCTTTTTTTAAAAAAAGAATATGTTATATCAGTTTATGTTTAGATTGACTTGACATACAGCATCACAAACACACTAATAGGTTAAATCAGGACAAGATGACTTTTCTAACCTTTCTGCTGACTTCCAGGGCTGAGCACACCATAATCTAACTGGAAAGCAATACTTGATTTAGAATAAGAGTATAAATCACAGCTTTTTGTGAATAATAATAATCATCATCATCCTCATCTTTTAATCAGCAGGCTTCATTTGAGGATTTAAGACAGGGTGAAATACTACAAAACTGATCTCTGCTGATCAACGTGCAGTTTCCCCTGAAATTCAGGAAGCCTGGTTTGTTTGGGGGGGCTGGACTGGGGTTCTCAGTGTAATACTGGCAGCATGTTCTTATGGAAGCAGATCCTAACTCTGAAGTGAGCACAGTTTGTGCTGTATTTCCTTAATCAAAGGTGATTCTTTGTGTATTGTATGTCAAACTCAGTGGTTCTGGGGAAAAAAAAAAAAAAAAGTTTCAATGCTGTGTGTTTGGGTTTCTTTATTCCCAGATATTTGGATTTTGTATAGATAGTAAAGGATCTCCAGGATTCATATCCTTTTTCTTCAGAGCAAGAAGTTGTTTATTCTGCAGAATTCTGGTATCTCTAACTTTCTAGATGTTGCTTGTACTCAATACGAGAAATTACACAGCAGTCACAAAGCATCACAGCTTCGTTCTACTTAAAATACTGTTTTCTTTAGATTTGAGTTAATTTTTACCTTCTATAGTTAAATGGAAACTGTTGCTCAGTGAAGTTCCTTCTAGAATGAAAAAAAATCAAACTAAAAGCTATGTACCATTTTATAATGTGATATATGGTAATGATAGTTGTGTCACGCTGCTGGCAAACAGCCCTAGCACATGAGCTGCCTGTTGAATGCCACAGTTGTATTAGTCTGATAGTTTCTGGACAAATCCATACAAGATTCAATAGCCACTCAGGTGAATTACAATAATCTGTCTTCACATTTGTGGAGTGTCATAAAGGATGAGAATGAAATGAGCCACCTAGTTTACCTCCCGTTCAGTTTAGAGAAAGATTACTTGCAGCAGGAGCATATGTGAATTCCCTGTCCTCTCTCCCTGGCTTCTACTAATACAAAGACTTTAAGAAATGACAAAACAGTAAATGAAGAAAAACATCAATAATTATAGACAGCACATTACTTTCAAAATGACTGAGTGTTTTAGAGAAGAAAGGTTGTTGTTGCCCTGTTGTTGCACTTCTTCCTGAGTTTCTAGAAACCCAGTGGCTGGAAAGCACATTACCTGAATTTCTCTGCCAAACTCCAGCAGTTAGAGTAAGGGGCCACTGGCAGATTTGGGATTTTGAGAACTGGGCTCTGTGGTAGGAATACTTTCCCCCACTCCCTGTTGGTCCAACAGCAGGGTACTGGGGATGTGAGGACTGGCTTGGCAGGAAGTTTGTGTACCACTGGTCAAGTGTGCAGAGAGCCCCCAGTCATGTACCTCAAATACCTGTGCCCACCAAAGAACACTTCAGCCAATAAACCCACCTAGGATACAGCTATATCATTAGATAACCACAGTTCAGATCCAACTCAGGCTATAAAATGGAGCCCCTACAGGAGACCCCCTTTTAGTGGTTCTTCTCAGAGCAGCAGGTCTGTAACCAGAAGGCCTCCCTTTGCATATTAACACTTTACAAAGTAACTTCCCTGGGACTGAGTGTCCTTGCCTCATAGGTGAGTGCTGTACACACTTTGAGTCATCATTCTGAGCTCATATTTAGTTACACACTGTGTAGTATTAGTTCCTGACTAACATCCTGAATCTGTAAAAAAGTTGTGTCTGACAAAGTGTTTATAAGACCCCTGTTAAATTTGATCAGCCTTTTCCCTAACACAATTAAACTGATTTTTGAAGTCTATATTTTGCCAGTCTTGAACTTCCATGACTCTAGCTCAGAAATGCTGTGAAAAATCAATATATCAGCTTCCTGTAACTTGTAAGGGCTTTGTATTTCAAGGGAAAGAACAGACCTAGCCTTCCAAGCTTCACCATACAAGTAAATGACGGGGTGCTATGTGAAGAATGCCTTCATGAGCGAGGAGTTGCACCCTCTTTAGCATTCTGCAAAATAATGTATTTAACTGTGATAGCAACCTGAGGAGAACGGTGGATTTTGGCACCAGTGGGTGTGAACTCCCT
>NW_009953215.1:853495-882842 GCF_000747805.2 Chaetura pelagica
TACACGTTACAGAAAAAAAAGGTTTTTACACTGAGAACATGCTCACAGAACCTAAAAACAGAAGAAAGATTCAATATTTTGTTACCTAAACAAATGGAATTGAAAAAAAAAATAATGAAAAAAAGAAAAATCAAATCTCGGAATTCAATGGATGGTGGTCCTTGGAGCAAACCAAGTTACCACCTGGTTACAGCACTGGTGTGCCAGGGTAAAAGCAGCATTGACACAGCACAGTGCTGACCCGACAGCTCTTGTGGGGAAAAAAAATACAAAACACACACACGAAAACCGCAGCCTGTACTTCTCCAGGAGCACTGGAGTAAATTTGTTCCCTCCTTCCTTTTAGGAGTATTTGATAAATGAAGTTAAGCTTGTGTGCTCCTGTGGCTCCTGTCAGGATCATGCTGTGTTTTGTGCAAACAGAATAAGAGACAGTCTCTGCCCTCAGGAGTTTGCCTGCTCTTTGAAGGTGAAATGTGTTGATTTGGGTTAGCAAACAAATAAAATGACTAGGGAGAGATGGTGGCAGCACTGGATAGCTGTCCAAGTGTCAGCAAGCTATATGGTAAAACTGGTTAATAGCTACTGAGACTTTACCTCTTTCATAGATTTGTAAAACCAGAAGGAGCCATGATGAACACCTGGTTTGTCTTCAATCTTCACAAATGCCATTTTTCTCTGCTCCTGCAGTGAAAAGAATTACTGTCTCTTGCTGTGTCAATCATTATTGCAGCTGTTACCCCCAAGACTTGGATTAATTACTTTATTCAACCTTTTCTCAGAGGCTTTCTGGAATAATATCTTCTTAGGCTAAGTATTTTAAATTAAGCACTTGACTCCAATTTAAGGAAGATTTAAACATTCCTTCCAGGTGGTGCTTAATACTGAAGGTACTTATTTTCCTAAGCTCTTGTATTGCTACCTGTACCCTCGTGCCACAAGTTAAGTGGTGTCGAGCACCTCTATGGCCCTAAAGCTGTACACAATATGAAACTACATTACCCTTCTGCACAGACTGAAAGCGACTTCTACAAAAATATTCTTCATGGAGTGCCCACTGAAAAGTAAAACATCTGACTTGTTTTTCAGTAAGGTAGGTTTTTAGAGTATGCAAGAGATGGACTAGGAGGATGAAACCTCTTTCAAGGATATCCAGCATAGATGCTTCATGTCCCTAGTTGGGCATATGCTGAAATAGAGAATGGGGAAATGTTGAAGTTTCAATGTGCATGAAATATTTAAGAAGTCATTGAGCCAGAAGGCAATAACTGGGTAATAAGTAATACTGCAGTCTAATGGCTGTGCTCTGCAGGGAGTGCATAGGAGGTTCTTGCTCCAGGGCTTTTTTTTTTTATACCTTAAACTGCCAGAGGATAGCGATATATGGAGGCCATGAAAAGAGGAATGGAAGTCCCAGTCTTCCCTTCCCCATCTCATGGAGCTTCTAAGTATCTGTGCAATCTCTTTCATTTCCCCAGGTCATAAATCTGAAAGTATGCCACTCAAAAGTAAAAACATCACCACTGGGACTGAAGAAATGCTCTTATTTCTTAAACAGCTAAGAGTCTGGTACTGAAAGTCAATCCTGAGAAGTGTCTAGACCTGATAGTTTTCTAGCCATGTCTTCCATATCTTGTTGGAGTTCCCAATTATTTACTAGCTTTAAAAAAGTGGAGGCATGGATACAGACTCTTCTACTTTTAAAAGAAAGATGTACCTCCTTGCTTGGACAAGGAGAGAGTGCAGAAGGCAAATGAGTGGGTATAGAGTTTATAAAACACAGAAGGAAAACAGCAGTACATTATCTCAGAGAGAGCTGAGGACCTGTGATTAATTTCCCTTCTCAGTCTGGACCAGCCCAAATCTGTTGATAACAGTGCACAAGCTTTCCTCAAGAATTTAAAAATCCAAACCAAAATAAAACCAAACCCCCCAAAAAACATGAGAAAGAGTTCAGATAGTAGCAACTAGAAGAATGCTTTACATTTATGGCTGGTATTCACAGAATTTAAGACCAGAGAAGGCACCTGTTTTCAGACTGGTGAGGACCAGGAAAGTGCAGTCTGGTTTGCCGCCAGCTGCTCTGCAAATGAGCAAGGCAGCCTTTCCAAAATGCAGGCTTACACCATGCACACAGGTTCCTCACAGTAGGATGAAAAGCAGAATCTGAAAGGAAGCATCTGCAGGGTATCCTCATAGGAGCATTAGATTTTGCTCCAGTAATATCATCCCTCATTGTGCAGAGACCTGCTTTAGTCTCTGCTTCCAAATGGTTTTAAGCTGTTGCCACGTGTCAAGCACATAACAGCTAACAAGCTGTTATAAACACCACATGCTAAACCCATTCAGCTTTGACAGCTAGCACAATAAATGCTACACTTTGGAAGGGAGACTGATGCTGCCTCCTGGTCCTTGGTGCCCTTGCTATCCAAAATATACCTATCATAGAAGCATTCCATATGCAATTACCAGAAAAGCATATCCACAAACTCTTTTTTTTTTTTTTTTTAAAGCTCTACTTAATTTTTTTTATATATATATATTGCAGTATTGTAAAGATAGGGTGCTGTTTATAATCTTAAGACAGAAATTCGCTATAGAATTTTGAATAGCATATTGAAGCTTCAGAAGTAAATTTCTCCATTATTGCTACAGCTAGGATGGAATCCTTCAGAATGTAATATGCATGTTTTCCAATGAGTGTTGATCCTCAAAGAAAATAAGGATGACTGCGATAACTCCTTCAAAACAAAAGGAAAAAGTGTATAATCCTCATACATCACTAAGTTCTCAATCTAAAATACATTTGAAGAATTTATGAAGCTTGATTTAATAGCAAGAACTCTTCAGAAGACAGCCATTTAGCAGAAAGATGTATCATCAAAATTTTTTTGTATGAAGAAAAATTTTACTTGTATATATTTTTTATGTTGTGAAAAAAAAATGCTATTTTGTTTTAATACTTAAAGATTATTATTTTAGTTATCAATGATATTTTAAACTTCAAATGTGTCCATTTTCAATTCAGGACCTTATTCTATTGAAAGATCACAGAATCAGTACTAAAATGGTTTGGGTTGGAAAGGACCTTAAAGATGATGTAGTTGCTACCCCTCTGCATGGGCAGAGACATCTCCCACCAGACCAGGTCGCTCGATGTGCCATCCAACCTGTTCTTGAACACTTCCACGCAGGGGACATCCACAGCTTCTCTGGGCAACCAGTTTCAGTGTCTCACCACCCTTGTAGTGAAGAATTTCCTCCTAATGTCTAACCTGAATCTTTTCTCTTCCATTTTAATTCCATTATGCTGCAGTCCTCTGATCATCTTAGTGACTCCTCCCTGGACTCTCTCCAAAAGCTCTGTGAAACCTTCTTATTCTGAGGGCTCCCTATTTGAAAGTAGGGGTTATGTTACCTTTTCTCCAGTTAGTGAGAACTTCATCAAACTCTCTAGACTTTTCAAATATGATTGAAATCATCTTTGCAACTTCATCCACCAGTTCCCTTTGGAGCCATGGATGGATCTTGTCTGGTCCCGTGGACTTGTGCAGTTTCAGGTTCTTTAGATGGTTTTGAACCTGCTCTTTTCCTACAGCAGGGTGATCTTCCTTCTCCTGTTCCCCAGCTTTGCCTCCTGTAATTTGGATGGTGTGGCCAGAGCCCTTGCCAGTGAAGACAAGGCAAAACCATAATTTCTTGCCTCATCCTTCTCCATATCCCATGTCACCTGGTCTCCTGTTTCTTTCTGGAGAGGTTCCACATTTTTCCCTAGTGTTCCTTTTATCAGTGACATACCTGTGGAAACTTTCCTTGTTACCCTTCATGTCCCTGTCTAGTTTGAATTCTATCTAAGTGGGTTTTTGTGTAGGTTTGCTGAAGCTTATTCAAAATAACATCACTTCAATTTAACTGGTTTTAGCTATATTCCAGTTATACTGAAAGGTCAGCAAAAGGGGAACCTTAAATCATAAAAGTACTTGAAATGAGATATGAAATCTTCTGTCTTCTTTTTAGTTTTCATACTTGATACTATAGATTTCACAAGTCAAATTTATTTGTTTTTCCACTTTACCTTAAAACACAGTACCTGATAATCAGTAGAAATAGAGATGCAGGCCAGATTTGGCTACATAAGTTTCATATGAACTTTGAATTCTGTATTCACTTAAATATCCCACAATTGTTTTTACAAGGTTAAAACTCTTGTAATTTTTTCATAGCTGAATGAATTTCATCAGTGTCAGAGCTTAAGGTCTGAAGGAAAAAAAATCCCAATAACAGACTCAGATATGAGTGGAAGTTTCAATTCCAGTCTAAAGATACAAGGTCATTTTTAACATGCATATTGAGACCCAGATAGTCAGTATCTAAAGGACTGAAACAGGTAAGCAGCCGGAGACATGGAACATGTCATATTTTTTAGCCTTTGTTTGTTTGGATCTGACTGAAAAATAAATCAAATTACATAAAATACATTATTGAGGAACAAATGGAGCATTTAAGCTTCTTCTGAAGTTAATCCAACATTTTTTCTTCTCAACATTCTTGTAGTTTTACCACTACCTCATTCTTGCAAATAAGAAAGACTACACATGGTCTTTTATCCTCAATAAAGAAAAGTCAATACCTGTTATCACTTTACATCACTTTAATGTGCTTGCAAAAGTTGATGCTTCTGTCATTGTTTTATATGTCACATGAAATTTTCCATCATGTAGAGGATGCTCCATCCCTTAATATGCCTGCCTCAGTTTCCCTCTATGATTCAGCTGCTTTTTGTCTCTCAGTTTTGCAGGCCTAGGCCTGAAGTGGAAAGATTCCCATGAAAGGAAAAGGCCTAGGAAGCTCTGAGCTGGTAACAACCTTGAAAGGTACAAACAAGGGCCAAGTTGATGTTCATAACACCAGCTGCTCTCCGGTGTTGAAGAACACAGAGCTCAGCCTGGTCACAACTAGGCCTGAAATGGAGATGAAATACAATGGAGCAGATAAACAACAGAGTTTGCTTGGTGGGAACAGGGCCTTCATGGTTTTTTCTACCGTTTTCCTTTTATTCTCCAATGAGAGATGCTAGAGGTACTATTAATGGTTAAATGACAGCAGTAAATACACTTTATTCTATAAAAGCCTGGTCCCATCTTTGATCAGGAGACTTCCTGTACACTTGCCCAGGAAGCTGCTGGACTTTCTCTCCCCCCAGCAGGGACACCTGCCAGTGAGACCAATTCTCAAAAATTACGATCCACCCAAGGACACCCAGCTGTGGCCTGGCAAGGGTGAGAGATATAAACTTTTTCACTTCCTTTATTAGTAAACTTAACATTAAGTAATCTTTATAATTAAGTTTAAAGTGTAGAATTCTTTAAGACTGATAATTAACATTCTAGGCCTAGTACAGAATTTGATAATAAATAACTTGCTAGCATTTTAATAGTTAACTTTTGTTATTTGATCTAACTACAAGTAGTAAAATTCACTGTTAAGATACCCTTTGCATTCAAACTTCAGCTTCTGTTCCAATCTCCCAATTTCCCTGCCCTTTTGCTGTTTTGGCTTCTATTTTAAAGAGTTAAGACTCCAGCATTATATGCAATAAATCTTGATCTGTGCATATACGTCTTGTCTGCTGTCCCACCCTGTCCATGACACATCAGTTCACCATTGCCCAGTTTTCTGCATTTTTGTAGCCAGGTTGAGTGCTTGAGGACAGCAAGTACCCCAAAAAGGGGCTGCAGGAATGTGTCTCATCCGCTTTACCATGAAACACAAATGTGCAAAATATAAACCCCTCCTTTCCAAGCAATGGTCCAAAGAGTCTGGGAAGCAGATACTGCAATGGGAAATGAGGAGATGAAGATGAAGGAAAAAGAAGGAAAAAGGAGAACAGACAGCTTGCCAGCAAGGTCTACCTTATTTTACCATTTTCATTGAGGTAGAATGATTCAGATTTATTTCCACCCCTGATAGGCCTTCCACCAATCCTTTTCCTACATATCCTGTTGACTCTTTCAAGCCATGAAGTTGTTTTTCAGGGTAAATATTTACTTGTCAGCTAAAATCTATCCTCTTGATAGGCTCACTTTCTTAATTAGTGTTATTTAAATTTGCTTTAATGCATTCTTTAATCAAAACCACTTCCAACAGAATCTTTCAGCGTATTTCGGTAGAATAAATCTCAAACCATCACTTCTCTTTTTATTCCCAGTAGTGGGAATTGCCTCTCCTTTTCTATTTGCAAGTGAATCTCAAGTAACCTATTATCAAGCTGCAAGGAGCTGCATTAAAATGGAAATGAAAAAGTAGTCCTTTTATATGTTGAAGGACATACATCTCCATTTAGAAATGAAATGATAAAAATATGGGAGTCTTGCCCTGATTTTGTTCTCAGTAATTCCAGTAAGAGTACTGACAAATTGATGAAGCTACTCTTCATTCACAGTTATGTAGCAAAACAGAACCTGGATTAATGAAGATAAGGCTGATAATGATTAAAAGTTACCCTTTCAAGTATGGTCACTGCGTTACTGAGGATATATAGCCTACAGATACTTCCTTTAATCCATGTGAGGCAGTATGTTGACTTTCTTGCATTTCAGCTTCTGTAAGGGGATCAGCTTCTGGCATCTTAAGGAAAGGGGAAGCCTGGATCCAGATCACTCTGTTTCTGATTCATTCTGCAAAGTCAACAGAAGCCTTGTATTTCCCCATCAGAAAGGTGCGTGTAGGGGCACTTTACCACAGAGGTGACCTTCTCATGTTATTTTGCAGTACTGTCTCAGTGAAGCTGATATTCCAGTTCTAGCACAAGCCATGCATTCACAGTGTTACACTGTGGTTTGGGGATTAGAAGGGGACAAGGATGGAAGGAGAAGAGGCAAGCAAAACACAACCCATGGCAAAAGTAAACAAGATAAAAAATTTTCCTCAATAAATAATATTTAAATCAAAATAAAAATATATTGGGAAATTTTCTGGGGAAAAAATTGTGGATGCTAAAGGGCCTGGGTTGTGTATTGCCCTGAGGCAAGTACAGAAGGATGGCAGATGAAGGGGAAGAATGAGCAGCACAATACTGTACTCTAACCATGGGTTCTTTGCTTTACAAAGGGTACAGACATTGTGAAGTATCTCTGTGCCTGAGCATGTATCATACTATCATTGTGAGGCTAGAAGTGTATGGACCTGGGTCCCTGTTCCATGACAGGAACTTTGAGCCTAGCCCCTCAGTAACTCAGTCATCTTCTCAAGCCAGCCATTCCTGGGAACAAATGAGGACTCACTATCAGGATCTTCAAGGTGACTTTAGTATGATATCATCAGGACTCTTATGATGATTTTCTTTTAGCCACAAATCCTGGGTCCATGCCAATGTTAACTTTCAGCTAAGAGGAAAATTTCCCTGCAGTTGCAGAGAATAGCCTAAAAATGTAACCTGAGTGAACCTTACAGATTTCAAAGACAGGTGATAAAGCTAATTCTATTACATGAAGAAAAAAAAAAAATAATAAAAAAAATATTTTTAAACCAACCATTTCTGGATGTTTGATGCATAATTTAGAACTTGTCTGTTCATTTCCTATTCTTTGGAAATAAAAGAGAATTCGATTTGGGAAGTATAACTGTAGCAGTGCAACATAAAAAACAAACCATATGTATTGTTTATAACAGTATCCAATATATTTAAAAAACAAAACTTCTTTCATTATGATGTTCTAAAGGGAAGTCTGCAACTGTGCTGTTGCATAAGTAGCTCTGTTGTCAGAATTGGCCAGCAAAGCAGAGAACAAAGTCCCGTTGTGTGGCAGGACCTCAAATGACCTAATGAGTGACATGTGGTAATTACCTTGTTAAATAAAACACACCAACTCTCACACAGTCCCTGTTCACAAGAAGATATCAAGCACATTTTCATGAAGAACTTCACAGTTTATGTGAAGTCATAGATTGCTGCTGTTAGAGTCCATGCCAATGCAACTAATTGAAAATTCACCTCAGCAGGAGGAAAACTGCTTCAGTTTACTTGCAGGAGCAGGAAAAAACCTTTCTTGAATTCTGTATTGTTTTTAGTGAGTTGATTTTAACTTTTATATGCTAAAAAGTGTTCCCTTGCAAAGCCACGTGGAATTGTTCACAGACACAAATAATACAAAACTGACTGATTCTCCTGTCCTCCACATTTGGAATAGCCAGTAACTGGCCTTTTCTTTTCTGCTTTCTGGAAAACACCTGTAACCTTGTCTCCTGGCACATTTTTCTAACCTGGACTATGTATTCACTAGTTATTGCAGCAATTGTCAACTTCCCTAAACACTTACCTGGCAGTGAGAAATTGACTTGTCCTTGCATGAGAGCCAGCTGTCACAGACAATATTCAAAGGAATATTTATATGTCAGCTGCACAACATTTGTTTTCCTTATGTTCTCTCCCTAAAAAATTCAGGAGATATGATGCCTGAAAAGGCTTATGCAGGCAATAAGGGATCATTTCTTTGCCATGTGTGCTTTAAACACTGTGCTGATATTTCCCCAATTAATTGCGTCAAACTCCAAGTGTCAAAGTAAGTTTGCATTTCAGTCAGTACTACTGTGAAATATAAGAGAAAACAATTTGTTTTTCAGTTTCAAAGATTATTTTGCATATGGACTGTAAGAAGAACAAGGCTCTGTATCTTTAAGACACATTTCTGATTGAGGAGTCATTCATTCTTTCTGCAGAAAAAGGACACTGATTATGAAATTAATGCCATTTTATACAACCCAGTCAAGATCACTGACTTATGCTTTAATAAAGGTTTCTTTGTTGTTTGTAGAAAGTGGGTTTTATTATCCAACAGTCAGAGCTAGAAATCTGTTCCTCCCAAAAAATGTCAGTCTCAAACCCTAACACTTTCTGTAGAAGAAAGCTGGCTGGATGCTGAACCTTCTTAAACTTTGAATATATGGACCTCAAGGTCAAAGCCTGTAGAGAGACAAAAGGTAGGACTGGGCAGGGGGTGCAGCTTGGTGCTGAGGGGCACCATCAGTTACTATTTCTTCAGCATTTAGTGCAGTTCAGCAGTACATGTGCTTGTAAGCAGCTGGTGAGATCAGGTTGTGTGTCAGTGAGAGTGTTAATTTCAGGTGCAATTTCAAAACCTTGCCACAGTGTCTTTGGGCTAGAGGAAGTGCTAGCCTGCTTGCACGTGCCCATAGGGTGGAAGTTGGTGTCTGATTCTGAGATAACATGAATACAATATTTCACACAGGAATGTACTGCTCTTTTTATCTTCTTCCTTGCTGGGTGTGCTTAAAAGAGAAGACAGTGCTTCGTTATTTGAATAGGTGATTGTGTTCTTTGTTAGTAAAAGTTAGTAGAAAGTTAGGAGAAGCAGCACTCGTAGGAGAATGAAAAATGGCTTTATAAGACAGAGAGGCAATTATTGGCAAATTTTTACCAGCTCAGGATTTCCTAAATATATACAGCATCAGTAACAGTCCACCCTCCTCCTCTTTTGGCTACTTTAAAGTCCCAAGTGAGAAGATCTGGGCGAGGACAGATCTGCAGCACCTTGCAGCTGGATCATAAAAAGCCTGCAGACTGCAAGTTGTGAATCTTATTTCATCATTATGTAGCTGGTCAGAGCACTCACTTTTGCATTTCAGACACTTCACCATATTTTGGTCGATTTTTCTGACAAATTATTATCAGAGTTTGTTGTTTGCTTACCAGCAATTACTACATATGTGTGTGTATGTATGTGTACTTCTATGTGTCTCTAAGATGCATATTTGCTGTATACATGTACAGAAATTCCCATGTTGTCATCATCTCAGAGTATTATAGTATTTTACCTCTGAATTTATTTGTCAGCCTTAATATACTCATTTCAGAGGAGAATTTGACACCTTTGTTAGAAAGACTCCTAGGAGTCAGGTGATATGTAGGCCAATCTTTCTGTCAAAATCAATAAAACTGTCCCCAGATCTCCAAACTCACTCTTGCACATTCCCTTTACATTTTAGCCAAGGTGCAGATGTTCTAGTTTATAATTTAACTCTTTCCAGAGACATTCAGTTTCAGAAGTAATTAGATATTAGCTTTGCCAAACCTCTTTTAACTCTATCTTTTCTCTAAGTGATAAAACAGAGAACAATAGCTCAATTTTGAATATTGCAGCTAATCTGAACAGAACACTCCACATCTAATCTTTGCTTACTGGAATGTAGCACATTGCCCCCTCTCATCTGGTACCCCAGCATCTCTCGCAACCATCAGGAAAAAGTTCTGAAAGTAGACCCATGTCTGTTACTTTAACATCCCAGTTTCTCTGTCCAGGTCTGCTCCTTACCACAGACTTCTCATTTGTTATAAACAAATTCTTCTAGACACAAACCATCTGTTGCATGACTTTTTGTGGAGGGGAGAAGTGTTTGGCTGTGGCCTTATTTCTCTGTGGGTTTCAGTATGGTGTGAAACACTCTGAGGTACCACCAAGAGAAACAAGATCCACTCAAACATTTGGTCTGAGGTCTAACAGAAAGAGTTTATAATACCAGAGAAGCCAAAAGTCAGTTCTAGGCTTATTCTCTAGGTCTTCACAGTTTTTTATATCCCAGTTTATCGCACTTAAGTGTTGGTAGCAGGATGATGGCTGAAAGCACAGGGCACCAGTAAAAGCCTTAAGTCACGTCTACATTAGCAAGAAGAATGGTCTAACAGGAGAGGCTCTGTAGAAGAGAGCACATGGTTTGAGGACCATGTTCTGAGTTTTGAGGACTACAGTCACATTCCTCCAGACCAATTAAATTTGACCCCATGAACTGATTGCTAATTAGCAGCTAAATTTTTTTGTGTGATTGCAGAGTGCAGCTTCTAGTTCAGTTTTACCCAAAGGGAACAGAGTTCAGGTCTCCTGCGGCCTCTTTCCTATACCAACCAACATGCAGTGAGTGTGAATAATAGCAAAATTCACTTGGAAAGCATCTTCCTGAGCCAAATTGAAACAATGGTGCTGATGCACTCTTAACACCTATGCTTAAGCTCAAGTATTGGCCTGCAGAAGTTCATACTCAACTCTCCTTTAGCTGTCTAGGTGTCTCAAGAGATCATTTGATCAGCTTTCTTTCCTTATTGTAGTGTTAATTGAATTTTTTCTGGTATTTTTTAGCCTTCTTGTAAAGATGTCAAAAAATGTAGACTCTGTCACCTCCCACAAAATCTATTCTAGTTTATTCCCACTTAGTTATTGCCTTTCTTTACAAACCCTTCTAATAAAAATTATTCTGAATCTTCCATTGTGCTGTTTAACCCACTGCTTCTGATTGCATCCACCGTAGACATAGATAATTCTGTTCCTTTTTGCAATAACCTTCAGTATCCTTAAAGACTGTACATTGCCTGGAGGGAATTCTATTTTTATATATACCTATATATATACACATGTATATATATAAATCTTTATAAAGCTCGAACAAGGAACATAAAATTTGTGAACCCTCCTATTCAACCAGTAAACATGCACAGATGTGGAAAACAGAAATTATTTTATTCCTTGATAAAACAATTATGTATCCTAAACTTTGTGTATCGATATCAACAAGGTTCCATGATTTCTTACTGTCTTTATAAGGAAGTACTCTTAATTTTAGACAAAATTTTAAACTAAATTTCCTATTTAGGGACATATTTTTATAAAAATAAAATTAAAAAAAAGAGCACACCTTATTTTTGTACTAAAAGTTTGGTTGGTTTTTTTTGTGTGTATTTTGTTGTTTTCTTGGGTTTTTTTAAATGTTGATCTAGCCACCATCAGATATTATGAAAATAATATGCCAGCTTCTAAGGGAAGAAGAGTGGCAACCTAACTATCTTGGTTTTGAGTTTCTCCACAACAGTGTTAGCACTGGGTTTCTGAACATTCTAGTGCGTTACTCAGAAAATTGCACCTGCAGCAATGTAGACTGCTGCAGACAGATAAGCTTATGACATTATGCTAGTTTGTAGGAATGTAAGTCTGGGCAACATTTGTGTGCATCAGTGATTGATACAAAGCCTGATGTTGCTGGGGGGATCACATGTGAATAAATGAGCAGAGTACTCAATATTTAGACTCCAGTCTTTTTGTTCCTTTAGTTCCTACATATAAAACAAAAAGAGATTTAATGTTGTTTTCAATACTTCAGCCTGTGGGCTGTTAAAATGATTTTTAATTTACTACAAGGTGATTCAATAGGTCAGTTTATTATTGACCAGATTTAGTATTCTATGTTGTTCCTCTAATGTTTCTTAATGAAATTAATTTATTTGTTCTGCTCTCTGTCAGGAAATGAAGACAAGGGATGAAAAATACTCTGTTTAAAATCTGACTAATTAAAGGAAAATAATTTAGCAAGAGGTTAAATTTTTTCATAGTTTATTGCAGAACAGGGAACAGAAGAGAATCCAAAAATGTCTAGCATAAGGAGGCTTTATTGAAGCATTGAATTTCATCTATAATCCTAATATTTTCTTATGCTATTATATGAAATTAGTCCAATTATAACAATTTCCAAAATTAATTTATTTTTATTTAAACTGAATTGCAGACAACACCATGAAGTGTGTATTCATCAAAACTAGTATTAATTTTGTTTAATACCATGACTTAAAGAGTTAAGCCACTTCACAGATGGCTAAATAACTGGCTAAACCTGCACTATAATTCTGTGCCAAGTGATAACATTAATAAGAAGAAACTAAATAAGTTTGCAGCTGATTATAACTGTGTCATCTAGGAGACCAAGTGTTTCCTTATAGCATTGCTGTTACAAATCTAATACTCTTCTAACCTCCCACATGGAATAAAAACATTGGCATCACAACACATCATTGATGTTATGGGTTGCTGCATTATACTGTACAATTTATATCCCTGGTAGTAAGAGATCAGTTAAGGTAGAAAGGCAAAACTAAGTTTAAAAAAAAAAAAAAAAAAAAAAAAAGTTGTTTGCCTTTTCTTCTAAGAATATGTAATAAAGGTATAGAATTCTCCATCTCCTTTGGTCAAATTATTGCTGTCTGAAGCAAAATAGCCCAGGTGTTACACATAGTCTTGACTGGAATAAGCATACTCATGAGGATGAAAGTAACTAGCTTAGGAGTGAAATGTAGCATACACACATGGATGCAGCCATCTTCATTTGACAATAAAGCTTTTGGGTTTGTTTTTGGTCAGGTGTAAACAGGAAGAAAATTTGAGTGACTTCTGACACATAGACTCCTGTCTATCAAAAATCATGAATGATATGTCACTTTATTTCTCCATTGGATATGCAAAATAAACTGAGTATTCCTAGTATGGAACCATAATTGTCAAAGAGCTGAAGCTTGTGTACTACATCTCTATCAGTTTTCATGCCCACATGAAGGCATATGTTGCTTCTTCTGCTAGTATGTTTTCCAACTAAGTTTTGAAATACAAAGGTGAACAAAAAAATACAAACCCTTTCTAGGAGGACAGATACGTCTTCTGAAGTATCAGTCAAAGAGACTGATTGTGATCCCTTGTTTGAACTTTTTTTTACATCAGACATTAAAATAAGCTTGATGAAATCAGCAGAAACCTGCAATATTCATAGTAGCACCAGACTTCCTGTGCCTTCCTCTGAAAATCCAGTTTCTTAGCATCCCTGCTTTAGTGGATGCAGCTGCAACATGTGATTCTTCACCCACTGTCTGAAAAGCCTTACCTGTATCATCAGAAAGGTAATTCAAGGAAATCTAACAATGCAAACTGTCTTTTGTTGTCAAAAGAACATATTTCTGATGTTTTTTTTTTAAATCATGGATTACCCACCTCTCTTTTAAACCTTTCACCAGCACAGATCTCCAAAGGACATCATGATGTAGGCAAGAGGACATGTAAGTTCCATGAGCAGAGATTGCTTTATTTAAAGAGGAAAAGATGAACCTACCACCATATTCTTCCTTCATGTGAAGAAAGGATTATGAACATTGAGCATATAATCTTGGGGCAATTTTCATTTTTTTTCTCATACTACCGTTGCCTGGAATATAGTAGCTCAGTCAAACATCCCATTAAGTAAACACAAAAACCTCATACAAATGTAGTTAATATTTTTTTCTGTCTTGTAAATATTCTCATTGAATCAGCTTATTTGCTAGCTGACTGCAACTGTATTTCTTTGGACAGATGCTGTGGATTCTGCCCTTTGATTAAATTCAAGTCCATGCGCTCAGACTAGATAGTGAACCACAGAATCACAGAATTGTTCAGGTTTGAAAAGACATTTAAGATCAAGTCCAACCATTAACCTAGCACTACCAAGGCTACCCTAAAGCATGTCCCTAAGAACCACATCTGGACTTATTTTAAATGCCTCTAGGGATGGTGACTCAAACACTTCCCTGGGCAGCCTGTTCTGGTGCTTGACAAACCTTTAAATGAATTTTTTTTCCCCCTAATATCCAATGTAAACCTCTTCTGGTGCAATTTGAGGCCTTTTCCTCTTGTTCTATCACTTGCTGCTTGGGAGAAGAGACCAACCTTTGTGTATCCCCACAAAACAGTAAGCAAGAGCATGGATATTTTTGTGCTGGAAAAGTTTTATGTGACTTGGAAATAGATTTAGTTCTGTCAAGGCTCCAAAGTATACCTCTGCTGGCTCTTTCAAAACTAGGTGGTAGTGTTTATAGATGGGTTCTTAGTCTACCTAGGAACAGGATTTAGTTTCTGCTTATATATTTTATTATTTTGCTGCAACAAGGTGCTGCCACTGACTTGCACAACTGGGACAGGGGTCCCAGGGACCCCCTCGGAGCCTGGAGTCCTACGCAGCAAGGACTAAACCTGCCCTGAGGGCCTTTGTTTGCTTTCCCCTGCCATCTTCTTGGCTCCCCAAAAGTTGGGTGCAGAGCCCCAGGCCTACAGGCAAGTTCTGCCAGCCCACTGACTTTGTGGGGAAAAAAGGACTTGCTCACAAGGTACATGTGCCTACAGGGATGAGCAGAGACCCGGAAACACAGTTATCCTCAGCTGGGGAACATTTCCGATGGAAACAACAACTTCAATCTCAGTCCTGACCAAGTCTTGAGCAAAATCTGTAAAACATTGTCAGATGGGCACAGGAACTAAGTGGTCTTACAGGGCACAAGAAAACAAGATTTCAGTTTTCCAGCCTATTACCATTTCCACCTCACTTTCAGAGATAAGGGGCCTTATGGTGAAACAATCCTCTCCACAGGTTTAATCCCTGGTGTTTGACCTGCATGATACTTGTTGAGGTACGAGTAACAGGGCCTTATAGCTGCTTGTGGCAGCCATCATTTAAAGATAAAGTTACATGTGCCAGTACAGATTCAGATATTTAGCTGCATTACATGTAAATCTTTGTTCTGTTGCAAAACACTTTCTTTAGTCCAATTCAGTCTTAAGGATTTAGGCTGTATTCAGTCTTTAGGCTGGATAGAAATTAACAGGGAAGTGAATGTAATGTTGTTGGTTCCACACCCCCACCCTTCTTTTTTCTTTTTCTTTCTTTTCTTAGTGCTGACACCACTTGAAAAGAAACACAGACTTGAATCACCTGTGATGAGGCCAAGTATCTGATCTGAAAACAAGGTAAGATACAGTAAAGTGTCTCATTCTGTGGTTGTGTAGCTCCTATAGTTAAAGACTATCTTAAGCCTGACTTACATCTATGATCCAGATGACTAGTATATCAGGAAAGGTAAGAGATGAGGGATCTGCATACTTGAAGCTGTATATATTCCCAATTTTATCAGACTGAACAGATGTAAGCATATGTCACTAAACCAGCAAAAAATCAGCTTTCAAACCTCTGAAGGCAACCTCTTACTTTCAGAACTGGTGTCCTGGTTTGGCTGGGATAAAATCCAACGCCAGCCATGGCATAAAGGCTGTGAGCACTTGTGAGTCAACCGGGGCTAAACCTAGGAGGGTCAAATGCCAGGGCAGGTGGCTTGAATTGGCCAGCAGGTGTGTCCTGTAATATAAATGAGCGGCTCAATAGAATAGGGAGAAATCTGCTCACCTGTTTCTGCATTTCTTCCTCCTGTTAGAGGTTAGTATTGCTAGAGGGGCTCTCAAAATTATGCTCCTGAGGGCTGCTTTCCTTTTTGTTGTGAGTGCTGTACATAGACTGAGCTGATTAGAGCTTTGTGTGTTTAAATTAGCATTGATTTTAGTCTTGCTCTCTCCCTTTTCCTCCTATAGAAAGGTGCTTATCCTGAGACCCAATGCTGGAAGCCCTCCTGAGTGTAGCACTGGGCTTGCCTTGTAGCCTTCCTGGGCAGGATGCCCCAGTTTAGGGCTTTGTCTTTTTTAGCAATAAGGAATATAGACACTCTTTGAAAGGAACTACAATAATTTATTTTTCTTTTGCTTTAACATATTATTAATTTTTGTGTATTAGACATTGTTTTAACAAGAATACCAGATACTCTCAATGTTGCTTGTGGATCAAAAAAATTTGAAAAACCAACAAAGAGGTGGACAGAATCAAGGTTTGATAGCTTTCATTTTTTTGTTATCTTTCTAAATAAAACACACAGCTATTTACCAAGAGACACATCTAATTGAGGCAAGTATTCTCTGCTCTACAAAATACTCTGCATGTACCTGAAAATCTGACTACTAAAGAGTTTTTAATCTTGGCATTAATATTTATTTATTTATTTATTTTATGTCTACATTTTTATGAATGAAGACTGTGCTTGCTTTTGCTCTGCCCATGGCAAGCAGAGGTGAGTGCACCTCTCAGTGCAGAGGGCAATGGTCTTCCTTGAATCAGACTGGCATCACCAATAAATCACTCTCCTTAGGACAAAGTGATATCACCCTGTGACACTGTTTTGTAGAGCTGGACCTGGTGAAATGTGGTTTGTACATGTGTGTACACTAGTGCCAGTGCTCAAGAGCAAGGTCTTACCAGCTTGGTTCAGAAAAGTATTCCTTTCCAATTCTTCTCCCTTAACATTACTTGTTTCAGGCTTCTAAACACCAAAACTAAATCATGAGTAGTGTGTTTTTCCTGCTATGTTCACAGAATTGTTTTGGTTGGAAAAGACCTGTAAGATCATAGAGTCCAACCATAACCTGCCTCTACCAGCCACTAACCTAACTCTACCTAGTCCAGTGCTTAAACCATGTTCCTATGCGCCACATATGTGTGTCTTTTAGATACCTCCAGGAATGGTGATTCTACCACTTCTCTGGGCAGCCGGTTTTGGTGTTTAATTACCCTGCACCTTTAAGATTTCCTTCTTGAAGAATGTCTGGTCTTCTTGGACTCTTTTGCCCTTCAGGACTGCTTCTCACTGGACTCTGTCAATGAGTCTCCAAAATAGACCAAAGTCACTGAAGTCTGTCCTCCAGCAACCTGGGGTAGCAGTTGTGATGCCCTTCTTCCCTCCCCCCCCCCCCCCCCCCTTACTTCTCTAAGAATGGAAAATTCTATCATTTTGTGGTTACTATGTCCAAGATGGCCTTCAACAATCACATCACCCAAAAGTCCTCTCTGTTCAACTGAGAAGTAAAAAGAAATATTTTTTCCTCTCCCAATTACTACTTCTTGTTTTAGTCAGCAGAACTTTATGATAAAAGTATATCATCCACCTGTTCTTTCTGACTTTGGAACGTGAAGTGATTTATATACATGGAAGAAGTTTTGACTGTGCTCTAATTGTGGCCTGTGTTCTGACTGGCAGACTGCTTATTTCTGCTGAGTAGTCCATGATCTTTTAAATGTCAAAAAGTTCTACATAATTTCCAGTATTAAATGATAAATTTGGAAAATGTGACAGAAAATATGATATTGTGAGGTATGTAGAAGAAAGTAAAATTGGAATGGTGGGGAAAGTAATAGGGGGTCATGAAAGACAGAGATAGGAGAGAATTCATTAGGCTATTTTTCTCAGCAGGGTACAGCATGAGCCCTGGGCACAAAGCCTATCCAGTGCAGAGGGAGACTATTCACTGGATGATACAAGTTCATAGCAGGTTCATCTTTGGACTGGACTACTTTTTAAAGAGCAAAACCAGAAATATATGTAGAAATAAATATTTATTGCTCAAATATAGGTATTAGTCTCAGCCCACAAATACTTGCTTAAGGAGCGATTCCGTTTGTGCACCATATCTGCTTGCCATGCTGCTGAACAGCACCTCCCAGTGCAATCCTGGAGCAAAAAGAATACTTTTCTTTGGAAAGAAGGAAGAATTGCTTGGGGTTCAGGAGGCAATAGCGTTGCTTTGGGCCTGACCTGACTCAATGTATCTAGTTCAGAGACACTCTATAAGACATGGTTTACTGACTTACAAAGAATACTCTGCTTTTCAAATTGACTTTGTGTGCTGGCTACATGAACAAGCGAGTGCTTTTCTACTGAGGATATGACTATTTGAGGTTTATAAGGAATATTAGCTACTAAGTGATAGAAACTTTGAATATATTTGAGGCAATTTGAAAGAATTCATCAGCCTTTCCAGACATGTTCCTATCCATAAAGGTGGGGTGTGCTACTATATATATACCACAGGCCTACATGAATTTGCTTTAGAATGGCTAAACATGTGAGTATTGTACCTTAGTTTGCTTCACAGTAGCAGATGTGTATGGTGCAATCCAAGTCCAGTTCAAAGACCAAGGACATAACTTTCAAGATATCTTCTGAAAATGTGATTAGTTTTCATGTCACAAAAGCACATTAGGAAGTCCTGGCTCACCCACAGTTTTTGAAATTGAAAGTAATTAAAAACTGAAAGGTATCAGAGATTTGCAGGGCCTACCTATCTCTTAAGCCTAGCCTGGTGTAGCCCAGAAATGTGAACACGTATTTTATCATGGAACAGTTCCCTGAAATCCTGTGGTCATGAGGTCATGCAAGGAACACAGGTTTTGAACAATATAGTTCTCTGTTTTGTTTTGGTTTGTTTTTTTTCTCAGTAGCATTTGTACCTAGAAGAACATAACTGGGTGTTTGCGCAAGGCAACTACCCCTGGATAAGAAAGAAATTGAAAAAGAGCCAAATTAAATGAAGCTGCAGCAGCTTTTTTCATTACATTTATTTTGCAAGAAAGTGAATCTAACCTTTGAAGGTTTTTCTTGGATTAGGACACCGCCCTCTAAGGGCAAAGCAGCTTCCTTTTCCCATGACTGTGCAAAGACTTCTACCCCAAAAGAGGTAGTGTTGCCACTTAGATTATATATATGCTAGTCCACATGCGGGAAGCTGTCACCACCAGTCTGAAAACTACCACAGACCTAATTAACCCAGTAATGGATTTTCCACTCTTTTACTCTCTGAGTGGCAGTTTAATAAGGAACTCCACAGTGATCCTATAATTAGAACTAGCTTTCATCTTAACAAGATATACCCAAAGTGTTTGAAAATTGATTCTGAGTATTTCAGTACATAATATTTCCAAGGCATAAACATTATCATTTGTTTATGTTAACTTTTTTATCATCTATATTTGAAAGTAATGTTGTGACTGTGTGCTGGTGGTTTAAGAAAGATGCATGCATTTATGAAGTGAACGTTGGGGAAAAAGAGTGGTATCTGTTTATAACATTTTGTAATAACAGGAAACGATTTCCCAAAAATAATTTTGCACTGCAAACAACTATAGAATTGGAAGCCTTTAGACCATCATTAATCCTCCATTTATTCTCAATTTAGTACTTAATATGTAAATTTAATATCTGTAAAAAAGCTCCATCGGAATTAATTGGATCCCTCTGCATCAAATGAAATAACTTGAAAGAAGCCACAGAGCACAATCTTGTTGACTTCTAATAAGGTCCTTTATGTTTTTGAGTGAATTAGGACCTGATCCAATAAAGCAATTGTGAGCATACTTTGAAGTAGTGCAGGTGTGTAAAAACCCAGTTGAATCAGGGTTTTAAGGACACATAGGGTTAAAAATTATAGTTAGCTTTTAAAGTAGATTGAAATTATAATTCCTCAGTACTTTAATTCCAGGATGGAAAACCAACTTACTTTTTTCAGACCTCTGTATCCTTGATATGTTTTCTTTTTATTTTTCTTTCATGGATAAGATGTTGGAAAGGACCTCAAGAATTTTCTATGTGACTCGTTATAAAAAGAGAATCTCCGCCTTCTTTGTAGCTCCCCTTTGAGTACTAGAACATGGTGCTGTGGTCTCCCCTAAGCCTTCTTTTCTCAAGGATGAGCAAATCCAGTTCTCTTAGCCTTTCACCATACAGCATATTTCCCAGTCCTCTGATCATCTTTGTGTCCCTTCTCTGGGCCACCTCCAGCCTTTCCACTCTTTTTTGTATGGTGGGGACCAGAATTGAACACAGTGTTCCTGAGTGCTGAGTAGAGTGGGATGATGACTTCTGTATCTCTGCTGGTGATGTCCTTGTTGATGCAACCTCACATCCTGTTGGCTTGCTTTGCTGCTGCAGTGCACTGTTCACTCATGGTGAGCTTGTTGTCCACTAGGATCCCCAGGTCTCTATCCACAGAGCTACTCCTCTGCCAAGTAGCCTGTGCTGTGCTCCTCGCTTATGTTTTCCTGGGTGCAACCTTACAATTGTCTTTGCTGAGCTTCAAAAGCTTCTTGTTAGCCTACTCTTCCAGCCTGTCCAGGTCTTCCTGCAGAGTGGCTCTCCTTTCTGAAGTGTCCACTTTCCCCTCGCAGTTGGTTATCACCTGTTAACTTCATCAGAGTATGCATGATCCCATCATCTAGATCACTTATGAAGATGTTAATAGCATTGGGCCAAATATCAATCCCTGGGGAACCCCACTTGTGACAAGTTGCCAGTTTGAAAAATTTATCACCACCACCACCTGCCATCCAGTTCCCCACCCCCCATGAAGTCCACTAGTCTAGACCATAATGTGTCAGTTTCTCTAGAAGGAGGCTGTGGGGAATCAAGATGTCTCTGCTTATAAGATAACTTTTTCCTTTTTCCATAAAAGACCATATTGTAAGTATTTTTGTAGTTGCTGCAGTCACTGTACTGTTCTCATGGAACTCCCTGTTGTGCCCAGCAGCTTTTAAATACACAGATTATAGACAGGTTAGTTGTCACTTGTTGTTCTAGGTACCAGAAAAACTTTCCTTTTTCTCTTTTTTTCTCTTATTTAGCCTCCCTAGGATGCAAAATCACCCTCTAAATTTAGTAGTCAGGTAGATGCAGGCATACACACCTATATGCACACCCACATTCACTGTCTTGAGCAAGTAGAGACAAAATAGCAAGACAAGCAAAGCAAAGGAATTGAGTAGAAGCTTATTGTGAAAACATACAAGAATAAAAGAGGTTCTATCACTACCTTTGCAGGTGCATGTAGAGTATCTCAAAAAATTAAATCCACAGACATATCTAGGACTCAACTGACACTGAAATGCACATTAAAAAGATACAGAAAGAGAAGGGCTTTAAGTGGCAAAATCACACAAAATATAGAATTAACCAATGAAAAATCTTGAGCAGAAAAATTTGTTGCAATTGTAAGTCAAAGTACTTGATGTCACCTTTTAAAGCCCTTAAATGAGCAGTCATCAATAGACATGTTTAATAACAGAAACTGCTTGTGAAAAATGGACATAATGATACACTGACTGCCCTGCAAGTTCTTCCAATTAGTAGCAAAACTATAGGACATTTATAAGGGAAAAATTCTACATGTTTTTTCAACAAGAGGAAACAACTCTGAGGCCATCACATTTAAAGATACCTTGGGTATGAATGAACATGACATTACGGTTTCATGACCCTTCAGACAGTCTGCACAAATAAGGGCAGAATGAAAACAATGGCTTTCAGAAAGTCAGACTTCAATGGAATCAGAGAATTGGAAGGAAAAATAATTTCAAATGGCTTGTATGGGGAGAAGGTATAGAAGAGATTAGCAGTAAAGGCACACAGCTGAGAAACTGTAAGTATGATGAAATATTTAAAGCACAAAAAAGAACCATATAGAAAACAGACATCAGATCAAACTTCAGACACTGAGTGCAAAAAACAGCACTGCAATAAAAGCCTGGGTTTGAAAATCAAGTCACAATAGGAAACTGGTCAAGGCAATTAACTGCAACTGGAAATTACTTAGAAGTATGTATTCCAGAGGCAAGATGAAAAAGAGAAAGATTGTTACTCTGCCCCTATAGAGATTAAAAGTCCTTAGCATATGATGCTGAACATTTCTAAAAACTTAATGACTTTTTTCACTCTCTCTAAAAAGCTCATTTTGCTGTCAGACACCAGCATAATTGATATCAGTCATGAAAGATCAAGACTTCACCCTGGTATAGCAAGGAACAAATTGATACTTGACTTAATCAGATGTTTTCAAACTGCCTTCATCTGATGGCTTTTTGTTTTTTTCACTCCAGAGCACTGGAAGAATTCATTAATAAAAGCTAAGTGTTAAGATTCATCTGAGGGAGTGTAACAGATGGCTATGAAAAAATAGCAAAAGGAAAAATGGGTGCACTGCTTTATAAATGAGGTGCCAGAAAATTGCAGATATCCTAACTTCCTCTTCTGAAGAACACATGGAGTCAATATAGAAGAAATCTGTGAACATATTGAGTAAAGCAGGGGGGTGAATAACCTGCAACCTTTCTGTGTCAGGAATGAATCATTCCAAACCAGCTTCATTTCCTCCTAGAAGAGTCAAAGGTCTTGTGGATCAAGGAGAATCATCTGATGTCGCATCACAGTTACAGTAAAGTTTTCAGCAAAGGCTTGAGTGCCTTTCCCTGAAGGAAACTGGAGGAGCTTGATTTAGATGAAAATGGCACAGGTAAATGGAAAACTGAGCAATTTCCACTCTTCAAAGGGTCTCCACATGGTAGAAAACTACTGAGGATTTGCATTAACGTCCCAGAGCAGAAAACAGAAGGTGTGCTCATTAAGTATGAAGAGTCACAAGGCAAGAACATTGTAATTATTAGTATAAAATTTGAAGAACTCTCAGCAGATTTTAAATAGGGTCAGAAAAAGAAAAAAATTGTTGCCATTTTTCTAGGGCAAGTTATTGTATGTAAACAGAAATAAGTGAGCTAGGTCTTTGGCTGAAAAAGACTTGGAAGATAATCACAAAAAGAGCAAGATTAGCATTTTATGCTGTCAAAAAAGAAGAAAAGGGGAAAAAAAAAATAAACTCAAGCAAATTCCATGAAGAATAATTACATCTATGACATTTAAAGTAGATTTTTCCAGTCTCTGCATTACTGTGATGAGATATTAACCAGAATGTTACAGCCACCCTACAGCAGAAAAGATCTTTGATCAAATGGATATTGTTTGGGATGAGCATAGATGCAGAAAACCTGACCCTACAGATAAGTATCTAAAATATTTTATTTGTTTAATCTGAAGAAGACAAAACTGAAATGAGATGTGCCTTTCTTCATGTATGTAAAAAAAAATAAATATATACTTATACATATTCAGAATAGGAAGATGGCTTTCTGTTCTATTTGTCTATGGCAGACTATATTCAAATATTTGGCTTAAATTAAAGTTTATCATTAACAAATGCTTTTCAAATGATAATGAACACAGGAATATGTTGATTGAAGTGAATGTTACAGTCTTTATCACTGGAGGCCAGACCAACCTCTACATCAGTGGATAAACTAGGTGTGGGAGCCTGTTCACCTCACTTTAGATGGATGCCAGAGCTATTTATCTCCTACCTTACACCCTCAACAAAATAAAATGGACAAATTTAATGACTAATTAATCTGGCCTATTGTAGGCATTTAGTGTGGGATGAGATTAATTTCTCTCTGGGATTGTTCTACTAACATTTAGCAGTTTGTGGATGACAAGATAGATGCAGGCATCTATACTCCAGATACCTGAAGCTGGGAGTTGACTTCCTCAAGCCATTACCAGGCTTATCAGTTTGAGTGTCTTTGGTACACCCACCTAGCAGGTCCATGCAGGTACCAGCAATATTAATGAAGTATTAAAACTACAGGTCAGGTACCAGGCATACTGTGGGTCTGTTTTATAGGATACTCTATAATCTCAGAATGGATTATAGGCTGCAGCAAGAAGGGGCAAAAGCACAGGGCTCTTGCTCAAATTTTGTTCTGATGTGCAGTCCAATTTTTGAAATTACTTCATGTGTAATCATTACAGATCTATTCCTGACCCTCAAATAAATAAAAAAATTACCTCTAAAAGGAGATTTAGAAATTCAGTGGAAATCTAAAATTTTGTCTCTGACTTGCTATTTTTTTCCCTTATTTTTGCTATTTTTTCCCCTTATTTTTCACCTAGGGTTTAATAGGGATTCCTTTTATATCAAAGAAGATTCAGATCAAAACCTCACTTTTTTGTCTTTCACCACTTTCTACAAATAATAAAAATCTAACAACTTCCATTTTTATAGCTGTATTTCATTATATCTGAAATGCGTTAATGTACTATTTTTTGTCTTTTTAGATTATTTCCATTTGATTGGATACCTATGTATTGGACTTCTGCACACTAGAATTCTTGATGTAGATTAGAAAATTCAGGTTCAATAAAAATATTAATTGTTATTCAAATGTTCAAACTTTGCACACGTGTCCAAATACCCCTCAAATTATAGTCAGCAATAGTGGGAATTACATCTATCCATCAAAGGAATAAAACGTTTGCCTAACAAGATCAGAGAAGCCATTTAGAAATGTAAGCTTAGAATGTGTCAACTGTTTCTCACTATCCTCAACAGAACTGTAAGACTTTCCTTACTTTTTGCTTTTTTCATATTTAAGGTAATTTGAAAATTTCAGCTTTAAATGTTTGCTCTTATATACTTCTAGGACAAATGTATTGTAAAATTTCTAATTCAGAGGAACAAAATAAAATATATATGCATATACTAGTGTAGCTTAGCTCTCCTGAAAGATACTAAAAACCCTAAGCAACACAGTGGTATCTAGGACACAAAAGAGTTGTACCTAGAAAGGCAGCTACTTCTGTGGTCTACACGGTAATACTAGTCCTAAATTTGGAATTTGCAAAAAAATGAGGTACTTGAAGTACAGAATTTCAGAGCAAAGCAGTGCAACCTTGTTTGACTCCCTGTGTAAGTCAAAGGGGTTCAAGTGCTTGGTGCTTTTAGATAACTACTCATTGTTGACTTCAAGTGTGAGTTAGGCACATTGTTTATGAATGTTCCTTGGGCTAGCTCTGGTGATATACCTAATTTTCCTTTTCACTTGGTGAAACAGATGCTCACAATGGAAGATATTTATGCTGCCTACTGTTGGCATGTACATTTGACTGAGTTCAGAGCACTTAAACTTAGAAGCCTCTGCTTCCTAGACTGTCAGCAGAATACTTCAGGTAGCTCTGTCAGATGTTCTCTGAAGCTACATGACAGAAGCATAATGTATAGTCAGTGCCTGTCATGGTATAATGTCATTTGAGGAGAGGCTGAGAGAACTGGGTTTGTTCAGCCATGAGAAAAGAAGGCTTAGGGGACACCTTATTACCATGATCCAGTACCTAAAGGGTGGCTACCAAGAAGATTTAGTCTCCCTATTTACAAGGACTCATATGAAAAAGATAAGGGGTAATGGGCACAAATTGCTCCTGGGGAGATTCTGTGGGACACAAGAGGTAAATTTTTCACCATGAGGACAGTCAAACATTGGAGTAGTTTTCCAAGGTAGATTCCCCCACATGGGACAGTTTTAAGTCTCAACTTGACAGGGTACTGAGACATCTCATATAAACTATGGTAATAACATTATTTCCTGGTGCTGACTTCATCTGACAAAGAGCAGTCTGCATTGATACTATTGAAACCTCTTATTAATGACTCCTCCCACCAGAAAATATGTGACCATCCCAAGAAACCTGCTGAGAACAGTCTCAGCCTCCTCCCTGTCCTAGGAAGGTTGGGGAAAACAGAGGCAAAACAGATGTGTCACTTAAACGTCCTGTGTGGCCCTAATATTTTAAGAGTTGCTCCTTTGTTCTGGCTACTTCAGTGGGAGCTCCTGTTCAGGTAGACATCCTGCACGCATCTTCCTTCCTACAACCAGTTCAAGGCTGCAGCCTTGGTCCTTTATGCACAGCTTACTCCTTGCCTTTTTTCTCCGTAGATGATTGGTTTTATTTTCAGCAATAGTAAGGTATAAAGCTGGTCCAACCAGATCTATTTTCCATAAACTCATGCTGATTGGCATGAATTAACTTTCTTTTCCTTTAAATCTTTGTTAATAAAGTCTTTTCTCAGATTTTTCCACTCTTTTCTTCAAGCTTTATGACAGGCTGACAGACCGAATTAGTTTGATCATCCCATTTGTCTTTTTTAAATATTGGCTGTTACATGAATTATTGAAAATCAACATTAACTACTGTTAATGAAGGATTTTTCCTGAACTATTTAAGTGCAAGTTTTCAGTTTATCTGAAAAAACATAATTTAAAAATGCCTAGATCTTATAGCTGTTGTTGAAACCTCCTAACAGTACTGATGTAATAGAAAAGAGTTCATCTTCCAGTATGAATGAAGTAGTCACCTGACATCTTTTATGAAAATGTGTATTTCTGAATCCTTTCACCTGTCACTTAATTGAAATAAAAAGGTGGAACATGTCAAGTCTCATGGATCATCAGTTAAAAGATGAACCTCTTACTCAAGCAAAACTGTGATCAATACAGCTCACATAATTTTCATTTTTATTCATGCTCTTTGAAATTTTCTTTATCCTTTAATCTATCTATAGATACCCTTATACTTTTCTAAAACGTTTTCAAATTTTCTGAGTTCTTAGCATTGTTTTATCTTTCTTGGTGTGAGTATCCTTTTCCTTTTATTTGTATTTCTTTTTAAAATCTTATTATAGCTGGTTTTGTTACCAATTTAATCTTAGTTTATTTTTTTAGGACTGTAGCTTGTTTTATTTAATTAGTGTGCCATTTTTGAATGCTTATTAAAATGTTCTGAAACAACTAAATTAAAAATGTTAATCTTTAATTATGTCCCCCAGATAACTTGGCACTAGATTTATCCCTTATTGAAAATGGACCTTTTAAAGAAATAAGAAATTTTCTCATATTTTTAATTTATAGTTTTTCATATAACAAGAAAAAAGTATATAATTATCTCATACCACCAGTATGAGATCTATTGAAGAATTCCCCTTACTCCAGATGTCACCTTGTGATTAAACTGTGATTTTCTGGAAATTATATTAAAAGTTTTCCAATTATCCCAAAGACTCAGTGCTGGCAGCATTGAATCGCAAATAAAAATCATGCAAACTCAAATTCTTCATAATGATATTTAATATAAAAATTATTTAAACAAAGCCTCAGGTTGAAGGTTGTGAGTGTCTGGAGGTTTTTGTTTGTTTGCTTTTTTAATAAATTGGATTATTTTCAAGTAGGTATAAAGTAGAAGATAAAAATTTCTTTTTACCATTTTTAAGTTCATTTTTGGACTTCACTATTATCAAAGTTTGTACCAGGAAAGCTAAAACTCATCCAACCTGTAAAGAAAAGTGAATTTTCAAATGTGCCCCTTCATAATTTATTTATGACTTCTCTATTAGAGTAGAGTTGCTTATTGTAAGGTTTAACTTTTCTGTTATTTGATATTAAATGGGCTTATTTACATATCAAGGTAGTAATTAATTGATTCCATTGGTATTATAGGTTATTTGTAAAAATTATCCCTTAAACAGAGATATGCATACAGTAGTGGTAACAGTTCAGTTATTTCTCACAATATTGCCACACTGAACAACCCCAGTTTTTCTCCAGAGAAAACTCAAGCTCATTTTTCAAGCTCATTATTTTTTCAGTAACAAACAAAAGTTAAAATTACAGTGATAGAGATGCAAAATAATTTATCTTGCAAAAAGGGCATAAAACTTGCTTAAATCAAGCAAATGCACAGACTATACAGGTTGGGCTTCTTGGCTGCCTCCCATGCTGAGCTTCCTGCTTTGGCCTCAATAAATACACACCTTTAAGATGGATGCGAGTTCTGTCCTTGATGTGAAACTAGCTTAAAAATAAAGATAGTGAATAATTGGAATCATGTCACTTATAAGCTTCTGCCATTATGTCACTTACAAAACTTCTGTCAGGGGAGCAGAAAGTGCCCAGCCTGGTGGAACAGTAGGAAGGAGAGTGTGAATATACAAGGAGCAAGCCTGCATGGAGGAGGAGAACTATCCACCTTCAGGTTTGTCCAGAAACAAAACAGAGGGTGAGTTTTGATACCAGCTGAAGCAGCAATCTGCTGTTGTTCTGCTCACAGAGCTCAACTGATGTCTGCCAGAAATTACCATCAGAGCTCTGCCTTGGTTTGATGGTGGTAAATACAGACAGAAGGCTTCATTTGTTTAGACATCTCCATGGTAAAACTAATTGCTTTTACAGGCAACAGTGTTTTCCCTCTGAGAAAGAACAACTTCTATCAACACACATAGATCCCAGAATTTCAAGTGTGATCCTCTGTGTAAGAGAAAGTGTGGACAAGAGGGTAGACCCCTTTTGTTTTCTCTCTAAAACATCTCTGTTATATATGAATAATTCAGTTACATATCCTCAGTATCTTTGTTACTCTAAGTATTACTATAAAATCAAAACCACTCACTACAGTAAATGAAGAAATTTTACATATATATATATTTTTTTTTAAGGGGGTTACTTTTAAACCACTTGTTCAGAAGGAAAATCAGGGAACTGCTTGAAAGAGTCCAGCGCAGAGCTACAAAGATGATGGAGTGGAACATCTCCCTTATGAGGAAAGGCTGAGGGAGCTGAGTCTCTTTAGCTTGGAGAAAAGGAGACTGAGGGGTGACCTCATCAATGTTTACAAATATGTAAGGGGTGAGTGTCAGGGAGATGGAGTTAGGCTTTTCTCAGTGATGACCAGTGATAGGACAAGGGGGAATGGGTGTAAATTGGAGCATAGGAGGTTCAAGGTGAATATCCGAAAAAAATTTTTTACTGTAAGAGTGACAGGGCACTGGAACAGGCTGCCCAGGGAGGTTGTGGAGTCTCCTTCACTGGAGACATTCAAAACCCACCTGGATGCATTCCTGTGTGATGTACTCTAGGTGACCCTGCTCTGGCAGGGGGTGTTGGACTAGATGATCTTTCGAGATCCCTTCCAACCCCTAGGATTCTATGATTCTATGATTCAATTGCATGCGGAAGAGTTTGAGAGGTAAAAAAAGTTTGTGTGATTTGATAAAAAGCTGCAGTGGATTACATATGTAATGGTATTTTTAAAAAATATGCTAGAATAAGTTTGTAAGTGGCAGAAAACTTATATTAAGTAATTTGCTTTATCAGCCCCTTACACAATCTTACTACACAATGGCATTCCTGA
>NW_009953215.1:882963-892115 GCF_000747805.2 Chaetura pelagica
AGGAATGAACTGGAAATCTCACCCCCAGCAAGAGTGTCATTTGTTATTGCCAATCAAGAAATGCTGTGCTTCTGCAGGAGAAGCCAGTGTTGGGTCATGCTGGGGACACCTGGCATCAAACATCTCCCTCCTGCTTTGTGCATCTGCAGCCTGGGTGGCCAGCAGGGATGAAGGGATTCCCCAAAGGCTTTCATCGACAGGGCAACGGCCACTCAGCACTGGTGTTCCTATGATGTATTCTTTGGGGTTAGCAACATGCAAAACAAAGGAAGAGAGAAAATAACAAGAAATTAATTTTTCACCTTTTTCCAGAATGCAAGTTAAAATTACAATAGACAGGTTTCAAGTTTAAAACACAGAAGGCTGAGTATAGACTCCTCCTTAACCACCTCCAGCAATGCTTGCTGTTTGCTATCTGTTCAGGATTGGTGGGCTCTGAGGAATGCACCAACGCTTCACACAGGACCAGAGATGCTCCTAAAATATTGCCCTCCTCAAAATTTAGAGCTTGTTTGAAGAGCTCAGACTCTTTAACGTGCCCACAGACTTTACAAGACCCAGTGTATTGCCCAAGAGCATGTCAACAGCAGTTATCCCTTTGCTTTCAGTTCCACTAGATTAGAAAAAGGAACTTACAATTTGTATCCTGCTTTTGAAACAACAAAGATAAATAAAGTAAATGTATAGCTTTTTTTAATAATGTCACAGTTTGACTCAGGTCCGACAACAATGCTCTCGATCCCCTCCCCCACCACCCAAGTAGGGAAGGAGAGAGAGAAAAAGAGAGAGACTTGGCTGGATTGAAAACTAAACTACACAGTTTTAATTAAAACACTAATGAACGATACAAGAAAATATATACAATTATATACAGATATATTCAGGTATGGGCAAAAGCCTCCCGCCTCCCCCCACCCCAGCAACTCCCACAGCACTTCCCTGAACTGGGAAGAGTCCCGAGGAATCCCGAAGCTGCTGCTGGAGAAAGCAGAGAGTTATGGGGGTCACGAGAGATCAAGCCTGAGGATCGACGGTGATGGATGAACAGAGTCCTCCCCGGACACCGGCCATGGACCGAAGAGAAGGGGAGAAGAAGAAGGAAGGAAGTTGTCTTCTGTGATCTCTGACCTTCCTCTGAGCTTACGTAGATATATGGAATGGAATATCTCTGGCTAATTTTGCTGTCTGTCTAACTCAGCCTCCTACGGGGGGGTCACAGGACGGAAGAGAAGAGGAGAAAAAGGAGGAAGCTGTCTTCTGTGTTCTCTGACCTTCCTTTGAGCTTACGTAGATATATGGAATGGAATATCTTTGGCCAATTTTGCTGTCTGTCTAACTCAGCCTCCTACGGGGGGGGTCACAGATCTCCCCATAGTGTCTGAGCCGGCAGAGTGCAGGTGCAGCCTTGAAGCCTCAGTAGTTAGAAAAACATTCCACTGTCTTATCAGCCTAGCAGAACACACTGTTGCTAGTTACAAGAAAGCTTACTGAAGGAAAAAAAAATCAGTAAAAAGAAAAATTGGCTTCATCCTGGCTCAAACCAGGACAAATAATATCCAAATATTGTGTATAGCTGCCTACAAACCAGAACTGCAGAATGCAAATTAGTGTTTTGTATTGCTACAAACTACAGACTGATAACTGTGGAAAAAGTCTTAATAGTCATAGGTTTGGATATGCTCAAAGAAAGCCATCAGCAAAGGGAAATTGTTTTCAATTCTAATTGTAGCTATTTTATGAGTAACAGAAAGGATTATTTATTTATCTTGTATTTTCTTTAATGCAATAAATGAGATATTTTGGACTAGACATGAATTAAAATGAATTAGAAAATATGATAAACATATTTCAAAGTTTTTCCCAGTAATTTCCATTGTAACTGCTGATACTTGACCTGTAATAAAACTTTGATAATTCCTAGGGTTTTCCTTTTTACTGGAAAACATTTGTCTTTATAACATGTAAATTACAAAAGGTAAAAATAAAAACAGGTTTAATAAAAATTATTGTAGATGGATTCTGATATTTGCCGTTAAGGACACAGCTTTTAAAAGTGTGCCTTTAAATCTGAATATCATCAGCACTAATAAAGTCATAGGCATTTCTAATTAATTTCTGAGTTAACAGATTAGACATACTAATCCAAAATGGAAAGCTGTGACCTTTCAAGGTAGATCTGACAACTAAAATCATTATGCAAAGTTAAAAAGGAGCTGTATCTTAAGTGGTAATTTAAAATATTTTCTTTCCAATATCTGAGTATGAAAATAACGAGTAGATCTGAAGACCACTGAAGAATGAAGAATAGTGGATTTTCTTTTCATTCCTATTTTTATCCTTTGCCATGCTTTTCATACTTCTTTCTTTAATTCTCCTTCAGGGAGATAGTTTTTAAATACTATCACCTACAGGAATTACACAAAAAGGAATTTATTGCCAAGTTTGAGGTATGATGTTTAACATACAAAATTGTACTTGATAAGTAACACATGCATAGCCATCAGCAGTACAACTTGTGTTTCAGTCAGAGGCACTACTGTGCTTATTGCATGAGATGGAATGAAGTGCAATGACCATGATCTCCAGAATATGGAATACTGCTAGTTTAAAGCTTTGGTTTATGTTTTGGATTTGAAGTTTGAATGAACTTGTAAACTTTTTGGGCTTGATGCTTTGAGGTAAGAAAACTGCTGTTGTATTTTGCATCTGATAATATAGCATATTCTCATTAAAACATAAATTTACTTATAAATAAGCCTTGTATATAACTTTCTTACTGACATAGAAAACTAGCTTTTTTTCTTTGTAAGAGAGTGTGACATGGAGCCCTCCTTCCTTCTGATGCTAACTGAACATCACTTCATATTTTGATGCTGAGGATATTTTCTTCTGTAGAACATAAGCTTAGGCTTGTATTTAGAATATTGAGTGGCAAATAATAGTACTCTGAGGGTTAAAACTATGAGATTGGTTTGTTTCAACAGAAGTGGAAAAGCTAACCAGCAAATTAAGCACACTGAAAACAAAATATTTATTAATGTCCGATGTGTTACTAGAATTGGCATACTATTTGATGTATAGAGTGAAAAACAAAACCAAGAGAGCAAGCTTGTAGCTGTTGCCATAGCTATAAGCAGATACCATAGTCAATTTGAAGTGAATAGAAAGAGAAAGGAATAGAGTCAAATGTAAAAAGACAGCCCCATTTTAAAATGAAATCAGTGCAAGATCTCACATGTGTCTTCAGGCACAAGGTTGCCACTGGAGACTTTGGTAACAAGCTTTGTGAGAAAGGAAGAATCTCCCAATTTAATTATTCCTTCAGGTGAAATTATTGAGTCCAGCTGCTTAACAGAGATATGAAGTGACATAAAACTGAGATTATAAATATTGCTGAATGCTGAAGTATATGGACACTGATTTACCAGGCAAAATAATCTAAACAACTCCATTTTTATAATGCAATTTAGAAATGCATATCACAATAGCAGTGACATAGTTTTTATTGCAAGTCCTATTTAATCAGCTTTCAAATACTAGAAATCAATATGAAATCTGTATTCCCCTTTCATACCTTACAACAACTAAATTTTCATCACATACTTTAAAAAAATATTACTTTTTTACTATTTCTCATGATTTCTCATAGTTCTGTTTTTTTCTCACACTAGCAGTGGAGGAAATACATTTAAGATTGCTCTTTCTTCAGAAATGACTAGAATTTAATGTAAAAAAATGCCCAAAGTTAAGAGAATCCTCTCAGTGACATGTTCCTAAATGTGTGAGATATTCAAATTTATCAACTGCAGCTGCCTATGATTACCCAGTCTTTAATAATAATCAAATTCGTTGCAATGCAAACTGTCTTTTCATCTTCATGCATCCTAAACTGACAGTAACTCTTTTTGAGGTTTAATTGTGATAATTATAGTGAGCAATAGAAAGAACACATGGTACACCATTTGATGACAATTCCTTTGTAACAAAGCGTAACAGCCTTCCTTGAGAAAAAGCCAAGTTTTGTTTCTCAGTGTTCTTTAGAACTCTAAAGTTTAAAAAATATACCTTAACAAAATATCTTACTAAAACCTGCAGGATTAAGCGAATAGCATGCTTTTCTCATTGAAAATTAACCAATGTTATGTAAAAAACACGTTGATACCAATTCTTCTAATGAATCTTGACTACCAATTAACATTTCACTCATGTACAAGCTACAGTTTTCTACCATGTGAGTGTACAGTGGCTTTTAACTTCTACAAACAACCTGACAAAACTGTTGAGACATAATCGCAATTCCCAAGCCCACAGAAGAGTGATAGGGCTTGTGTGTGTTTTATCTGCTTTGCTTTCCATTTACCTACGTGGATCCAGCAGAAAACAATAACTGAAGACTCTATAGAAACCCTTCTTTGCCTATGTAACGTTTCACTCCTGGGGTGGAAAGAAACACAAAGGGAACAGGAAAATAACTTCTCATCAAAGGAATCTTAAAACAATGTATATCTCTGTTACAAGTTATTTGCAATATCGGAACTTCCCTTTCCCTCAAACATAAATAAAAGAATAAAAGCAAAACCAGCGTAATCCTGAAAACAGGATGGAGTCAGGCTCTTCCCGGTGATGCCCAGTGACAGGAAAAGAGGCAAAGAGCAAAAAGTGAAAGACAGGAGGCTCTGCACTTTTTTACTGTGTGGCTGACTGAGCACTGGCATAGGTTGTCCATAGAGCTTGTAGAGTCTCCATCCTTGGAGATACTAAAAAGTTGTCTGGACATGATGCTGGATAACCAGCTCTAGATGACCCTGATTGAGCACAGAGATAAACTTTAAGGGTCTTATCCAACCTCAGTTGTTCTATGAATCTGGGATGATGAGTCATCAAGTCTAAAGAAACAGACTAATTTGATTGTGGATGTACAAAAACGGTAGATAAGGAATAAGACAGAACATGTGTCTCTTGCAATGATTCTGCTGAAATATAGATAAGAATACACGTATAAAATCCTATACAATTTCTACCGTGCTCTTCTTAGAATATTACAGAACATCAAATGCAAAATGTATCTGTCATTATCAGGATTTGGGGGGTACAGCTTACTTATGTTAATTTCTATTAATAAAACATTAGAGGTGGAACTGAAGCTTTATTAAGAGTGACTAAGTCCTTCCAACTCATTTAAGATTATAAACAATATATATATTTTTCAAGTAGGGAAAAAAAGTGCAGCCTTCCTACAGTTCAGAAGTCAGACACAGGCCATCACTGAGTTTGTGAAGCAATTTCTCCTATAGCCTAGATCATCATGTATACTGCTTCTCACATGGCAATATCCAGAAGATTTGTAGAATCCATAAGAAAGGCACTAAAGAGTATTATCCTCTGTATTCTATTAGTCTCTTAATCGTTGCTCCTTCTCTGGCAGCTGGTTGTATCTAACCCAAATGGAATATTTATTATACTATTAAGACATCTCTTTTTCTGAATTACAAACATTGTACACACATGCAATTTAGTAAAATAAAAGTACTTTCCTTACACAGGAGGAGATTAGACAGCTTATTTTTCCTTTTTAGTATCAACAGAAAAAAAAGGTTTTCATAAGATTAATTTAAATCTGCATAAAACCACTATAACCACTATTCATCATGCAGAAAAAGGATACTGAAAAGCTACTTATCTACCTTAGTGTTTTATATAGCACTTATGCAGTGTCTAGGAAAAGGGACCTGAAAAGCATATTTCCACTAAAAATGTAAAATCCCATTCTTCAAATTACACAGAACAGCCATTTTTCTTTCTTAATTTTAGAGTTTAATTTTGGTTTTGCTTTTTAATGTAGAGTCTATGCTGCTTTCTAAGAGTTATAAGATTTATATACAGTGAAAATAATCTCTGTCTTTTCAAGGTGTTTGCAATCCATCCACTGTGATAACAAGTGATTTAAATCATCAGCAACAACCTCAAAACAAACAGAAGCTTTTATATTTCAAATCTTGTATTATCATCATCAAGAAAGTAATCATCTTCTGTTTGTTGCTGAGGTTTTAACTACCACCTTTGGAGCAGCATTAGAGAAATCTCACAGCTTAAAACTGTCTTTTGTCTTAAAACAGTCATCACCCAAGCCTCTGGCCACAGTCTGATGACAGAGAGAGACTCTGAGAAGAGCTACAGGTTCTCTTTGCTGTAGAGCCTGTCCCTGGTCCCCTTCATCTCACTTCAGTGAGAGCGCTTCCCTAGCTTAGGTTCCTGTTTCATTCATCTTCACCACAAGAATCCACATGGTCAGGAGCAAGGTCAGTATTTACTGCTGCATGGGGAAGCTCAGTGAACCACACTAAGCTCAGGGTACGATCTCTGCTGTCTGGTTTTCCTTACCCTTTGTCAGTTCTCACTTCTTTTTTTGGTTCTTCCTTACAGTTTCTGTAATCAGACCTTACAGTTTCTGGTTGATTGATTGCCTGCTGCCCATCACTGTCCTGAAACGAAATTGTATTCCAGACAACATCCCACCATTGCAACCACAAGAGGAAAAACCTTAAACTACTTTTAAAATTATATACTGTAATATAACTGGCAGTGTTCTTTTAAAATGCAAGGTAGTTTGCCCCTTGCTGTGAGAAGCAGTGCGTCAGCATATCTGTAGTGCAGGCATGTAAAATCCTCTGGCCAATTCTTTTGAAAATTTTGAAAAGTTTCTTTTGAAATCATAGGTGTGCTATAATTTAACAAACAGGCTTCCTTTGTTCTAGCTTTCTTCATCCATGACATCTTTTCTGTCTTTTGTCTTTTCTTCTTGCCTTTTTAGCTCACACACCTGCCAACTTTCAGTGACACAAGTGATGCTTTTTTGTCTGAAGGTGTGTTACAGCTCTACACACATATTCTAAGAGCAGTTTTCCATCAAGTAGGTTTGTAACTAGCATTTGGTAGGTTATATAATGGTTGGTCCTTGAATGAATGAACAAATGAATTTATTTATTGATAACCCTGGAAGGTAAAAAAAAACCAACAAAACTCTCCTCTCCCTTCAGACTAGAATTCAAGAAGTAAATAGGCATAAAGACTAAGAAAGCTTTGACTCCACGAGATCCCTGACCTTAGGGAGGACTAATTTTGCTCAGATTTAAAGATATGAAATGTTTAACATTGAGTGGTTCTTATTTCTCCTGAATATAGAGGTCTAAAAATAGATGTATATGTTAAAGCTGTTGTCTAGAAATCCTGCATCATTAGAGGAGAGGCAGTTCTATACCTTGCTCTTCTTCTCCGTCTGGGAAACTTTCAGTGTCAATTTTATAACATTTGCACCAAAAGTAATTGATCTCTATAATCCCTGAGTCAATGGTGATTGACATGACCCCACAACAAAGGCCACCAAATTAGTCAAGCAGGATTTGCTTTTGGTGAAGCCATGTTGGCTGTCACCAGCCACTTCTGTTTTCCACGTGCCTTAGCAGAGCCTTCAGGAGGATCTGTTCCATAATCTTGCCAGGCACACGGGTGAGACTGACTGGCTTGTAGTTCTCTTTTTTCCCTTTTTGAAAATGGCGATTCTGTTTCCCCTTTTCCAGTCAGTAGGCACTTCATCAAACTGCCGAGACTTTCCAAATATGATGGACGGTGGTTTTGCAACTCCACAGGCCAGATTCTTCAGCTGACTTTTTTTTTTTCCCAAGCATAAGTTTCAAGTGAATATAGAACCATTTCCACACTATGAGATTATGGTAGTTTTGTTACTCGTATCTGTGCTTTTTCCTGTTTTACTACATGGATTTTGATTAATTTCAGTGGAAAAACAAAAACATGAAGTCCGTAAACCTTTATTAAAAAAAATAGCAGCCCCCAAAACAAACAGCATTCACTGAGGCACTTCTCTGGTGCCACGTATTGGTAATACTTGAAATAACTGGGATATTTGTTCAGATGGCAAGTATAACTGACATAAGACCTGCAAGAGTCCTATAATGTCTTAGAGTAGCAGTTGAAGATCATGTAATGTTCAATGCAACTTTTAAGTGAACACAACCTTCTAAATGGCTTAATCCACATATTTGAGGTAGATAGAGTAATCTCTAACCTTGAAAAAATCTGTTTAAAGACACAGTGCTTCAAATGACAACTTTCTGTCAGGTCAAGTGGCTAGTTTTCAAAAACCAACATTAACAATAGTGCTGACTAATCTTGCACAGAACATTTCTGAAGGTAACTGATGCTGTTTTAATTCTCTCAGTGTGTAGTTATCTAGATGAGAAACAAGACAGAATTTAGTCTTTGCAGTAAGAGAAGCGGTCACATGTCAAAACTGCTGATGTGCACTTTATAGAACAATAAGGAAAACCATTATAGACCTACTTTAAACGTGAAATATTCACCTAGGTACTGATTATGTCAAAATACAGACCCATAAAGAAGCAAAATAAGTACTCTTTGGAATTAATTTTGTATATATCTTGATTTCTGGGAAGGAAAAACTCAATCAGAAATACAAAAAGATTTTTTCAAAATACAAATTAAAAACATTTCATAATTCTTCATGAATGTCTGTCACAGCACAATTCAATTTGAGAAATATTTTCCTCTGACAGAAAACATACTCTTCTGTTGCCTTAAAGTTCACTCTTGATCTACTGCAGCAATAAATATATTTATTGGAAAATATTATCAACAGAAGAACAGAATTTTTAACTTTTTTGTTTTTTGGGTTTTTTTATGTTCTTGTAATTAAAATGTAATGAACTCACATCCTCATTTTCCAGTACTTATAACCTCATGGATGGCAGTTTTTCAGGTGCTGAAAAATCAGATGTAAGAAAGCCAGTTTTTCCATTGAGTTACCCCTACCAAAGAGCTAAGATTTATAATTATGTATGAAGCAAAGCAATAAAATAGAAACTAATATAATTTTGACTGTTTTTCTAATTTCCTGGAGTCAGTCCACTGGAACAAGAGCTTCTTAGTTGATAGTACGTCAATGAGATATTATTTTAATAATTTCCATATTATCAGTATAGTATTCTATTTTTCCATCACTAAAGAGGAAAACATTCTTCTGTTCTGTTCTGTCTCTCTTTCACTGCTAAGGCTACTTTATTTCATTTGAACAGGACAAGTCGGGGATATGAAAATTTTTGTATCTAGGTATTCCT
>NW_009953215.1:892283-894939 GCF_000747805.2 Chaetura pelagica
GCTGGAACACCAAAGTCTTAAATATCACTGAAGAATAAGTTACTTTATTAGCACAGCCCCTTCATAATCTCACAGTACTGCTTACTTTGCTTTCTTTGAAATAACAAAGCTCATGAGAAAAATGCTGGCTTATTGAAAATTAGACATAGCAAGGCCTTATTTAATCTCTCATCTTGACTTCTTAACTTTAGTCCTGGTATTTAACCCTGCAGTTCTGGTGAGTCCGGTAACTTGTGATTTGATTCATAAAACTATCTTCTTTGAGTGAATGACCCAGCAGAGTCTAGCTAGAATAAATCCTGAGGTTCATAAAAGAACTGGAATTACTGGTAGATACAGTAAACCTTCTTCCTTGGTGACTCAAGAAATTCACGCTTCATTATTTGACAGCAAAACCACAATATGCTTCAAAAATCCAATAATACCCCATATGTTTTGTTAGATTTTTGTTGGGTTTGTAGTGTAGCACTGCCTTTTAAAGCCTTGTTAGAGACTTTCTAGTACCATGTAATATTTTTGCCTTTATCAGAACAAGTGTAGGTATATGTCATTTTGATAAAATATTTTATATAACTGTCACAAAGTAAAGCAGAAAATGAAGTAGTGATAGAAGAATACATGAGAATTATTAAGAGGTATTTGTTAAGACTAAAGGACTGAAGAGAGTTTTATCATTGACTAACAAAATACTTTATAGAACTTAATTTTCAAATAAGGCATTTTTAGGAAAAAAATAATGCCTTAACATTTATAAAAATGTTGAGTCTGCCAAAGTGGTTTTGAAAGCTCCTTTTAATGACCTGGCATGCAGCAGTTCTTACAATGTGAATGAGAAATAAGGTTCTTAGTCAGATCCAAGTTAAAAGGGCACAGCTGCTTTGATGGGAAAGTTTCCAGAAGAGCTTTTCAGTACATCATAGGAACAACCATATTTATGCAGCTTTCCTGTTTGCTTGGGTAGACAGAGGCAAAATTTCCTTTTTTTTTTTTTTTTTTTTTTTTTCCCCCAACCATTAATTAGGGGTGAAGGGAGGTTCACAGTGATATCCATTTTAGGAATAAAAAGTTCCACGGTCTTCACTGAAGCTAGGATTTAACTCTTTGAGTTTTGCTTTTGATTTCTGGGTTGAAGAAATCAGTAGCTCACTATTGAAAGGCAGAAAAATAATCAGAAAAAGTCTGTGAAAAACTGTCTAGGTTAGGAAAATTTCCTCTCCCTGCAAAACAAACCATTCAGTTTCACATTATTTTTTATCTGACAGCATAATTGGCTTCTCATATGCTCAAAACTAAAAATTTAGACAACACTTCCAGGAAATTTGGCCTTTCTTGTGAGGTTTCATTGCTTCCAATTGTAGTAAAAGTAGTAAGATTTAAAAATTATGTTGAAAGCTAGAAATAATCAGCTACAGAGTGTTTATGCTGCAAGTTTAGTTTTGTTCCTGGAAAAATCTACATTTACATAAGTTTGTCTCTGTTAAACAACTAATTCTCTGCTCAAATCTACTGTTGCTTAAGTGGCTTGTTACAGTCAAAGAGCTGACTGTGGCTGTAGATTTTGGATGGATTAGATCCATGGGATAAGTTACAGAAAGTATTATGATGATAAAAGACTTGAAAAAAGTGAAGAGACAATGGTAGTTTAGATTTAAATGCTTCAATGTTGAGTGACTTGCTGTACTTCAGGGAAGACTCAGATGGGATGTCCAGCAGAAGGGGGAACAAGTAGTCTTCAAGCCCAGATGGAAAACAGAGAGACTGAATTCTGTGTGAGTCTGAATTCCCAATGGGAAAGGTTCCTCTAGATGCCATCCTGTCCCTCTGGCATAGCAACCACACCACCCAGTTTGGTGTCATTGGCAAACTTGCTGAGGGTGCTCTCAATGCCACTGTCAATATTGCTAATGAAGATATTAAACAACACTGGTCCCAGTACAGACCCTTTGTCACTATTTTCCATCTTGACATTGAGCCATTGACCACTATCCTTTAGATGTGACCATCCAGCCAATTCCTTATCCACTGAACAGTCCACTGATCAAACCCATTTATCTTCAACTTAGAGAGAACTATGTTATGGGAGACTGTGTCAGAGACCTTGCAGAAATTGAGATAGATGACGATAGGTCTTCCCTTGTCCACTGATGCAGTCACTCCATTGTAGAAAGCCACTAGGTTGGTCAGGGAGGATTTGTCCCTGGTAAAGCCATGCTGTCTGTCCTGAATCACCTCCCTGTCCTCCATGTGCCTTCGCATGTCTTCTAGGAGGACCTGTTACAAATTTTTTCCCGGGTATAGAGGTGAGGCTGACAGGTTGGTAGTTCCCAGGGTACTCCTTTCCACCCTTCTTAAAAATAGGTGTAATGTTTCCTTTCTTCCAGTTACTAGGGACTTCTAGTAGGTTACTTCTCTGTTCATACTTCTACTGCAGACTAACATCTTGCAAACTATAATTAAAAAAACACATCTAAAAATAATCTATACAGATGAACTTTCTAAAAGTCTGCATCTCCATGAGGAAAGTACAAAGAGGCTGAAACCCCTTTGAGGCCTCTGTATGTGTCAATAAAAATACATGCGGCTTTCACTCTGGAACTCAGGCCAGTTTAAACCTCTTCAATTCTCGTTACAATGTCTCTCTAGAGAATGTTCTAAT
>NW_009953215.1:894969-905687 GCF_000747805.2 Chaetura pelagica
AGCAGGTCCTTTATTCTGTGCCCCGTAGACTGCATCCTTAAACTCTTTTCTATGTTGAGAAAGATAACACAAAAAATAGAAGAACCCACATCTGTAGAACAATCATGAGCCCAACAGCAAAATCATAGAGAAATTAATAACTTGATTTTTAGTTTGCAACTTAAATAATGTTATTTTAATTATTTCCTTTCATATAATTATCTTATATAACATTGTATACCCCAGGTGGATAACTTCAGAGCTACTCTTTTAAATTCCATTATATTAGGCTCATATGCTCTTACATTTTCCTTGATCTGAAGGGATCCCAGGTTCAAACACTACATCTCTACCTTTATCATGCAAAAAGGATTTTTCAGCATGGCTTCCCTAGAGGATCAGACCAGACTTTCAAAAAATTTCAAAACCTTTCCCCATATGGCAGTTTTACAAGCACTCTGGAAATACACTTTTCCTCCATTTCCCAAGCATCTAATAATGCAAAACCAAGAATTTTCTTGTTTGGAGCTCTGGTAATTAATCACCAAGTTAGCAGAGGAAAACCACATGCAGCTACAAAGAACAGGAATTCACTCTGATTTTCTTGTCTTAGATTCCTCAACATTACCAAATATGTTTTGGTCTTAGGCCAAACAAATACTGGATCCTTTTACCCAGAATACATTTTTGAAGTGTTTGTTTGTCTTTCAGAAAACTAATCTCCTTGCTTGCTTTGTCCAAATCTCTTTTCCTATTCCAGCATTCTCATAGAACCACTTCATTTTTTCCCCTTTTCATTTGGTCAATAATGATAAGAGTAAGAAGGGATTATAATTATGAAATTTGTTTTTGCACTAAAGATTGTCTAGGTAAATCACTGTGTGGCAATCAACTACTGTGGTGTACCATTTTCTTTTTCTCCAGCCTTACAAGCCTTGATGGAAGGCCATAATTCCAGTATTTTATTTCATAGTTTGTCACAGAGACAAAGCAGCTTGTTCTGCTAAAAATAGCAGAAAATCAGAGTAGTCACTGCTTATTTATTCCTTGGTTTTGTGAACCACAAATCATTTGATTTAGAATAGACACTGCCGATTTTTGTGTCATTGTTCAACAAAGATTCAAAGGCAGAGAACATCTTGTTTCTGAACTCTAAATGTCAGTCATTTAAGGGTGATTTCAGCTTTGAGCTGCTTCAAGTAAGATTGCTTAGGGGGAAGATTGTTTATTGATGACCACTTTCAAAGGGATTTTGGGCCTGGTGTCACATGCAGTTGGAGATGGTGCTGGAGCAGACAGGCACTGCTCCCCTTTGTGTTCCCACCTGCTTGTTGCCTTGAGGGATGTCCATCAGCAACCATCCCAGGTTTCACTGGATGTAGTTCTGCCCTAGCAGAATAAGTCCTTTTTTGTCACATCTGCTCTATTTAGCTGAGCTAAAACTTCACAATGCTGAGTCAAGAAGACAAAACTGAATAGCAAGCGATGCCTTTTGAAGTAAGAATATTGCATTTTGTGACTCTTTAAGACATGAGATGCAGAAGGTGCTTGTAAATTTTACCGTTTGATACACATACTTAGAAATGACTAAAAAAATGTTATCACATAGAAAGATTAAAAATGCATTTTAGTTAATGGCTATACTAATTCTGACTTACTAGTGTCATGCAGTGCTGCTTTAACTTCATCCATGAATAATTTTAATACAAGATTATTTTTGTGCTGTTCATTCTGAATGAAAACTGGGTTAGTAAAATCTAATGCTATTGTCCTTCACCAGTGTTACTGAGAGCACTAAACTAATCAATAGCATTGATAATAATAAAAAATAAAGTCATTATTTGGATTTTGATTCTTTCTTGTATTGCCTTTGCAATGTTAGTGCCCTAGTAACAACACTGATAACATGTCAGTGTATTTTTCATTTTCATCTTTATCACTGTTCCTCTTGCTAATCAATGACATACACAGGATTAATGCTATATCCTAATGTGGCAGGGTGAAAATGGGTGTACTGCATTTTTCCAGGACCCCAATATTTGCATAAACATACTTTGGATGTAGTGTCCCATTCACAAAATGCACTCTAGTTTACAGAGAAAAATAAGCTCAAACTCATAGATGTGCTTATTCAATATTATTTGTAAAAAAACCAACACCCTAGATAATATTTTTAGAGCAGAAAACATAGAGGTCATCTCATATCCCACTGAAGTTTTGTTAGTTAAGAAAATACATTAAGTATCTTTTATTAAAGTAAATAAAAAAGTTATTGTCTTCTAAAATTAAATGCATTGCCCTCAGTTCATCATTTTTCTTCTGTTGCCATCGTTTTGTCCAAGGGTAAGGCCTATCTCATCTGACTTTGTTTAGAAATCAGGCCTTCAAACTTTGGTGATTAGACAGTCTCTATGGGCAATAGGAGTTGGAAGAGTGAGGGTTGGGGATCACTATCAAAGCTACTATCCTAATCGAATCCTAATTTAACTGAGACTTAGTAAAGAGGATCTTGTGCCTGAGAGCACAGAAGAGGAAATATCTGGGCTGTCTGCTGTGGACCTCTGTAAAAAAACAAAGGCTGAAGGGAAATCTCCAGGAACTGCAAACATCAAAGGAGGAAACTTATTAATTCACACTTGTATTACTGATTTTCTGTGGATTTCAAAGGGCATCATAACTCTTGGTACAAGGGACCCTTGTCAGTCTGTCTCTGAAGGGACTGCACAGCATACTCAAGGCAGGACAGAGGATTATCACCTGTATATTCAGTATAATCTGATTTTGGGACATATTTTTGTGTAATCAGAGTTTTCATTGTATCTAGCACAGTATATCATTGCAGACTTTGTTAATACAATGAAAGAGGATGTTTAAGATATCATAGTAGCTTAAGAAAAACTTCACCTGAAAGTAAAGGGCTTTGCAACATCTTTGCCTCCTAAATTCACCTGGATTAAAATGATCTTTTGGGCTAAATCTATCAGGAAGGATTTCTTTTCCTGAAATTTCTCCTACGCTATATAAAAGTGCAAGCTCCAGAGCTCCCTCCAGGTAACTCAGTATGGGGTCAGAAATCTCTGCTAGAAACTCTGTAAATATCTCTTTTCACATGCCCCCTTAGACATACCTACCCTTCTTACACCTGGGCTTTTCTGTTGCTGTCACATCTCTCATGCACAGTGACTAGTACAGGTCACTGGTGTTTCAATGTGTTATTACAATGCCTATCTTATTGTTCCAGACCAAAGTGACATGCTCACTGGCAGTGTCATGCAGTTAAGTTCTCTTTCTAAAGGTCACATCTAGAAACTGTAATTCAGAAAGATTAGAATGCTAAATAAAACCTGCAAATAGTGCTTCTTTACCCACAGACTTAATTGAAATCCTTCTGAGGCCCTTCAATACATCCTTCACTTAACAAGTCACAGGCTTTGTCTTCTAGCTTAGAAGTGGTTTTTATAGAAACACTTTTTCCCTTCAGTAACATTCCTTTGTCTTCTTGATGAGTGAAGTACATACACAAGTATTCTACTCAGACTCCATAGCCTTCCTCAGTCAACAAAGGACCAAGTTATTTGTATGAATGACCCAGAATCCATTGCTCACCTTCTATGCCCTCGTATGTAAGTATTTGACAACATGACTGTGGCTCCAAGACAGGTGGCTGACTGGTGGCAAAATGTTGCAATATGTAGGAAAAAAAGTGGTTTGCTGCATAGTAAGGTCTGTGAATTGAGCAGTTAGGGAAAAGTTAAAGATTATTTATCCTTCCCGTAAGAGCCTGAGATTTCAGTTCTTTCCACCAGCTTCTTCCTTTGGACTACATCAAGACTGATGTTTTTGATTAAGTTAAAATATGGATAGCCAGCCATCCTTTGGTTAGACTCTTTTTAAGTCTGCCATGGAATTAGATTCACCGTTTATCTCACGTCAAGTTTCTTTACACATTTCTGTTAACAATAGTCAGCCTCATATAAATGCATATTTACCTGATTGATAATGGCTTTTCTGGAGGATACAAAAATCTCTTTTAAATTTATTACATTTTTTTTAAAGGAGATGTAACTGAGTATCTTTAATTCCCAGGAAAGCTAATGCTTTTCAGACTTAGAACTAATCACCCACCGTTATATATCACAATACAAGGTCCAGATTAATGCAGAAAATGTTTATTTCAGAAGGCAACTTTTTTTCAGATCTTGAAAATAGGAACACTTTTCTTTTATAACACAAGCTCCCTCTTTCCACTTGAAAAAGATCTTTGCCATCCCAGATTCTATTGCACTCTAACTACACAGCTAGGAGAGCTTGTTAAAAGGTATCACAGAGAAAAGTGAGTGATTTTCATTATTTGCTCAGCAAGATAAGTGGAAATGTAATATCATACCACTTTTCAGAGAATTTAGAGCACCCCATATTTGCTGCAATTCTTTCATCAGGTCACCCCACACTTTTCTGAAATGGCCTCTCTGTAACTGCAAGGAAGTATTGCTTCTATAAAGATAACTACAATAAGGAGTGCCGGCATGTAAAAGAAATTAATATTACACCAAAAAGACAGTATTTCTTACTTTTCATCTTTTGGGCAGAAAAGCAAAGAGAAGGACAAAGGATTGTAGTATATGAAAATGATAGTTACTTTTCTATCATACTAACACCAAATTAAACAAAAAATAACAGATTCTGTACCCATACATTTTTAGGGAGGAACTAATCACTCTTTGAAAAAACTCAAGTGTTTGTAATACAGCTATCTTCCCATTTTGTTTAGGAAACTGTCACTGGATAGAACTTTGAACAACCTGGTCTAGTGGGATGTGTTTCTGCCCATGTATGGGGGTTGGAAATGGATAACTCTTTAGGTCCCTTCCAACCCAGATCATTCAGTGATTCTGTAATTCTTTAGGCTTGCTACGTAGCCAGGAATCTGCCACTTTTGACAGATACCTGTCAGAGTTTGACAGACCAGGACAATGTCAGAGACTTGATTTGAGAGATAAACTAATATGTTTTTGAACATGTTATCAGAAGTTTAGGAAAGGTGGTATAAGTTATATTTTCAGAGTCTCCACTATAAATCAAATCTGGGTAGCAAAGACTCATCACTAAGCATTTGCCAGCCTTCAGGTTGACCAGGTGGTTTCTAGACAGTTTTTTAACAATCTGAAAGTGATTACCTCCTTGCTAGGGACTAAAAAAAAACAAACCACCAAAAACAAACAAACAAAAAACCAAAAAAACAATTACAAAAAATAATCACAGCTTCCCTCAAGACCTGTCTGGTCTTTGCTGAAATACCACAAACGAGAACCTTACAATGATTATTCAGATGCAGTGGGGCAGGATCCAAAGTTAATATCTTCTATCTATCAGCCTCAGTTGGGAATGAAAGTTCCAAAGTATTAAGGGAACAGCCAAACTTGTCTCCCTATCCTCTGCGCAAGCTAAATACTATCTGTGATACAGTTTCATCACTAGCTCCAGTGTGAAAAAACTTGCTGCAGGTTCATCTTAGGGACCATTAGTAAACCTCGAGCTGTATCAACACTGCTTGGATGCACATTTCTGCCTGTTTCTCCTAAGCAGAAAATGTCAAAGAGGAGTCAAATGGTTCAGAAAAAGCATGGTATTGAAGAGTCCTGTACACAGGATCATGTTCTTGCCATCCACGTGAAGTTTCACAGACACTGCTTCAGCTGCTCCAAGTCTGCAAGCTAGTAAGTCACCAATTATGATTAAGCACAATTGATTGGGCTAGATAATAAATACTTTCTAGCAAGGACATAATCTCCTCAAATTCAATGACTTATGTGTTGCTTATTTGTTTCACCTCTAAATGTGGTAATATATAGAGGTTACTAGAATGTAAGTCTGAAGCCTGACTACTGGTTGTGCTTATGCACATTACCCTGACAAATAAATTCAGTCATTAATATGCTAAGCAGCCATCCTGGTTAACCAGGGCATGTCCTCTGCGTATGTGAAGAAATAATGGTCTGATATGCATAGATGCTTGCAAAGAACTTTCAGTGCCTTAAAATTAAGGTTTTTACAAGCTCAGGCTTTACCCTGAGAAACAAGAACTGCTGCTACAACTCTAACTGCACTTTGACTGAATCAAGGCTCCTTGCAGACTCCTTCTGAGATAATATTCCTTTACTTCACATTTTGAGAAGGAAAGCATTATTCTGTCCCTTTATTTCTCCTCCTGGGAGATACAGGGACACGACAAAGACAAATCCTTTACTATTGGCTTTGGTCAAACAGCCGCCTATGTAAATTCTTCATTGGATGAACCCCCTCAGAGCTGGGTTCTCCTTCCCTCTCTGCAGTGGGGAAAATGCACTTACAGATTTGCTGTGACTATTTAGTGTCAGCACACTCTGCTGTGTCAGCACAGAAATCTTCATCTCCAAGAAAACAGACAAGGTAGTCATTGACTGTTTCTCGGAGCCTAATTGCCTGGTTAGAGATGCAACTCCAGGGAAAGTTTTTGTTTGAAAATGTGTTTGCTGTCTCTCTTCTTTAAATGTACTAAAAACGGAGATTAGTATAGATTACTCAGCAAAAGAAGAAATCCACTTAGAATACTGTAGGTCTCAGATTAATTCTTTTCGTAGTCTGCTTTCCAAAAGGATGGCAGGGGATGCCACCATGGCTTTAGATAATTGTTTCCACTTCTTTCATTATGAAAGCAGAAATCCTTCCACTTACCATTCAGCAAGGCAAAAATGGAGGAAAGAGTTTGCATACTCAAGTTAGATCAAATTGTATGCCTCTGCATGTGTATTTAAGGAAAAGTAGCTTAAGATAGATACGCAAAAATATTTAAAATAGCTTCTTAGAAATAACTTTAATGAAAGTTGTTGCTAGTCCTTCAGGAAGAAGAAAAAATTTAGACTAGAGAGACTGTAACTCAGAAATTGGACTTTCCATGAATAAAAAATAGCTGTAGGTTTTTTAGTGAACGGGGGTGTATATACATACATATGAGCATTCATATGACAGTGACTCATAGAAGCAAACTGGCATGTTACAGGCCCCAGAATCTCATCGGGCTACAGGCTCAGGCACAGCTGAGAGCTGACAGTGCCCACGCTCCCGCTCAGGCTGATACCTCTGCATTTCACAAGGTTCTTTGCCTCCTCTTTCTGCCTAGAATGCCACAGCTTAATAGCAACAGTAGGTACGTAGACCTGCTCCATTCCCAGCTTGAGTTTCACCTTTTCTATGTCGTGCTCTTGCCATGCTTCCTAAACCCAGGGTGGTGCTTAGGGCTCACGTTATGTGAAAGTGGACAGCACAGAGCTGATGACTGTATTTTGCCCCAATGTTTGCTGCTCTTACTTTTTGAAAAAAAAAGCTTTATGGACTTAGGACTTATGCAGGGGATGCTCTGGGCAAGGTTACACAAGATTACACAAATTCAGTCAGTTCATCTGCTGCATTTCTCTCTCTGCCCAGAAAGACTCCCACTGTAGACATTAAAACCTTAGGGCATGGCAAATCTTCCTTTTGCAGTTTCACCAGTGATTAACTGTACTCATAGTTTAGAAAGATGTGTCTTCTTTCAAGCTTCAGTGGCCCTGGGTTTGATCTGCAGTTACTGGTTCTTGCTGTGCTTCTCTCTTCTGAATTAGCAAGTCCTTCACTTTCCAGGGTTTTCTCTCTTTAAAGGTGCTTATGTCCACCATTCAACTCACTTCTCACACTTCTTTTTGATAATAAAAAGAGACTGCACACTAAATACCCTCCTGAAAAGGACTTTCTATGCCACTCAAATAATTTTTACATCTCTCTTTGGCATTTCTTCACATTTTCAAAAAGCTTCCTCTAAGCATTAGAAAAAAATCCTTCGTGATGTTCCAGTACAGAAGCTAAATCACTTCTTTCCTTCTCTTCATTCTTTTTCTCTACATCTATCTAAGGATTGCATTTGGTCTTTTTGACCCAGCATTACAATGTTACCTCCAATTGAGTTGTCTATTCACTGTGAATCCTTACATCATTTTCTCAGAGCCTTCCTCTTCCATGACACATATATTCCTGCTCTATTTGTATGCTTTCCATTATTTTCAAAAAATCACAGAATCTTAGGGGTTGGAAGGGACTTTGAAAGATCATCTAGTCCAACCCCCCTGCCAGAGCAGGATCACCTAGAGCACATCACACAGGAATGCATCCAGGTGGGTTTGAATGTCTCCAGAGAAGGAGACTCCACAACCTCTCTGGGCAGCCTGTTCCAGTGCTCTGTCACTCTCACAGTAAAAAAGTTTTTTCTGATGTTTACGTGGAACCTCCTATGTTCCAGTTTGCACCCATTGCCCCTTGTCCTATCGCTAGACACCACTGAAAAAAGCCTGGCTCCGTCCTCCGAACACTCATCCTTAACGTATTTGTAAACATCGATGAGGTTGCCCCTCAGTCTCCTCTTCTCCAACCTGAAGGGACCCAGCTCCCTCAGCCTTTCCTCATAAGGGAGATGTTCCACTCCCTTAATCATCTTTGTGACTCTGCACTGGACTCTCTCAAGCAGTTCCCTGTCCTTCTGGAACTGTGGGGCACAATACTCCAGATGTGGCCTCACGAAGTCAGAATAGAGGGGGAGGAGAACCTCCCTTGACCTACTAACCACACCCTTTCTAATGCACCCCAGGATGCCATTGGCCTTCTTGGCCACAAAGGCACATTGCTGGCTCATGGTCATCCTCCTGTCCACCCAGACCCCCAGGTCCCTTTGTCCTACACTGCTCTCCAGGTCATCCCCCAACCTGCACTAGTACTTGGGGTTGTTCTTCTGCAGATGCAAAACTCTACACTTGCCCTTGTTGAATTTCATCAAGTTTATCCCGGCCCAACTTTTCAGCCTGTCTAGGTAATTTTTTAAAAATTTGATTTGTTTTCCCTCAATTGTGTAAAACTCATCTTTTGGCTGTGTTACAAGTTTTTATTCGAACAGCCAGGGTTTATCAAAAGATTCAGACTGTCCTACAAACCCCGCCAGTGCTGTAATGCAGTAAGTCCTCCTATGTGGTTTGGTAACATTCTTCTAGTTAAACTTCCTTCAGGATGTGCTGGGAAGAGCTGGCTGGCTACCATCTTTTCAGGCCAACTCTCCTGTGTCCACTTCACTCCCAGAATAATTGCAATACAGCATGCTAATGACTAGATTAAATGAGCATTTGCCACTTAGCCATTAATCAATCTTTGCACAATTTGTGTCTCTTAAATGACATTTCCTTATCTCTCCCCTAAATTTAAATCAAATACCTACAAAAACAACAACAAAAAATTACTTGCCTGTTATTAGACCAAAATATATTCAAGCTAAGGGTTTGGGTAGGTAGTTACTCATTTTGAAAAATGTATACAACATCCCTGGGAAAACTAATGAACAGTTGGATCTTCATCAAGAAACCACAGCCCAGCAAAAAATCACCATAATCTGCATAACTAAGTTGTAGGACTGTATAAACACAAGAGAATATAAGTATCCATAATATAACTATCCATAATAATTTAGGAGCTGTTTTTTCCCCCTAAATATATATTTTATATGCCTGTATATATGTATTTTATATATATACTTGTGGCATGAGATTTTTACACAGTAAATATTTAAGAAGGTTAACAAAACCTTTGCTCTGGACAGCTTTTTGTTTCACAATGTTGCACAAAAACAATTAAGTGAATTTCTTCTTACAAAAACGGGCAAGTCAGTAATATTTTAATCACTTTACACACACATTTATCCAAAGATGCTCACCAAATCCCAACAGATTTAATTAAATTATAACTGTACAACAAACACGCAGCAGCGCAGAGCAGAGAGCGGCACCGGCAGCGGTGAGAGCTGCTCCTTTTCATTACTGAGAGAGTTTTGAGACGGGGCCGGGCTGCCCGGAGGCGGTGAAGCTGAGGCAGAGCTGGGAGACCCAAGACTGAGCAGGAATTCTGTGAGGAACTGGAAGGCTGGAGTGCTGGGGGGAGTGGCTGAGAACGGCAGCAAAATTTGAAAGTGGTCTCTGGGCAGCTCCTCAGGGCAGCGGCAGCACGGGGTGGAGCGGCAGCAGGAGGGCACTCAAGGAGCAGCGAACAGTGGTTGGTTTCTTCTAGCTAGACAGACAGATCAGCCAGACAGATCATAGTCACAACACGATCAAAAGCCACAGTGAGAAAGAACGTGGGTACTCAGACTGAGGTTTCGTGCAGGCATGCAGCCGTGCAGGACTGGGTCTGCAGCGACTGCCTGAGCCTGGCACTGGTACTGGAGGGAGCCAGTGACACTGCATGTGTGCGGTGTGAGCGAGTAAGTGATCTGCTCAGGCAGGTGGTTGAACTGAGGGAGGAGGTAGAAATGTTAAGAAGCATCAGAGAATGCGAAAGCGAAATAGATTGGTGAAGCCACACCCTGTGGCAAAGACAATGGGTAGAGGTTCTTGAACAATTGATGGATCTAATTCCTCTCCTACCATCAGTCAGAAAGAGAGAACTCATGGGACAGGGAGGTTTGGAAGGTGGTTCCTCCTCGGAAAGGTAAGTGGAAACCCTCACAACCCCCTCCCAATTGCCCTTGAGTAATAGATATGAGGCCTTGGAACTTCAGGGCCAGGCAAATGAAGATGGAGGGGTAGATCTATCTAGTGAGTCACCTAGGGCTTGTCACTCACGCCCATGCATTGAGACTTCTTCAACCAAGAAGAAAAGGAGAGTAATTGTGGTGGGTGACTCCCTTCTAA
>NW_009953215.1:907066-939412 GCF_000747805.2 Chaetura pelagica
GAACACTCATCCTTAACGTATTTGTAAACATCGATGAGGTTGCCCCTCAGTCTCCTCTTCTCCAACCTGAAGGGACCCAGCTCCCTCAGCCTTTCCTCATAAGGGAGATGTTCCACTCCCTTAATCATCTTTGTGACTCTGCACTGGACTCTCTCAAGCAGTTCCCTGTCCTTCTGGAACTGTGGGGCACAATACTCCAGATGTGGCCTCACGAAGTCAGAATAGAGGGGGAGGAGAACCTCCCTTGACCTACTAACCACACCCTTTCTAATGCACCCCAGGATGCCATTGGCCTTCTTGGCCACAAAGGCACATTGCTGGCTCATGGTCATCCTCCTGTCCACCCAGACCCCCAGGTCCCTTTGTCCTACACTGCTCTCCAGGTCATCCCCCAACCTGCACTAGTACTTGGGGTTGTTCTTCTGCAGATGCAAAACTCTACACTTGCCCTTGTTGAATTTCATCAAGTTTATCCCGGCCCAACTTTTCAGCCTGTCTAGGTAATTTTTTAAAAATTTGATTTGTTTTCCCTCAATTGTGTAAAACTCGTCTTTTGGCTGTGTTACAAGTTTTTATTCGAACAGCCAGGGTTTATCAAAAGATTCAGACTGTCCTACAAACCCCGCCAGTGCTGTAATGCAGTAAGTCCTCCTATGTGGTTTGGTAACATTCTTCTAGTTAAACTTCCTTCAGGATGTGCTGGGAAGAGCTGGCTGGCTACCATCTTTTCAGGCCAACTCTCCTGTGTCCACTTCACTCCCAGAATAATTGCAATACAGCATGCTAATGACTAGATTAAATGAGCATTTGCCACTTAGCCATTAATCAATCTTTGCACAATTTGTGTCTCTTAAATGACATTTCCTTATCTCTCCCCTAAATTTAAATCAAATACCTACAAAAACAACAACAAAAAATTACTTGCCTGTTATTAGACCAAAATATATTCAAGCTAAGGGTTTGGGTAGGTAGTTACTCATTTTGAAAAATGTATACAACATCCCTGGGAAAACTAATGAACAGTTGGATCTTCATCAAGAAACCACAGCCCAGCAAAAAATCACCATAATCTGCATAACTAAGTTGTAGGACTGTATAAACACAAGAGAATATAAGTATCCATAATATAACTATCCATAATAATTTAGGAGCTGTTTTTTCCCCCTAAATATATATTTTATATGCCTGTATATATGTATTTTATATATATACTTGTGGCATGAGATTTTTACACAGTAAATATTTAAGAAGGTTAACAAAACCTTTGCTCTGGACAGCTTTTTGTTTCACAATGTTGCACAAAAACAATTAAGTGAATTTCTTCTTACAAAAACGGGCAAGTCAGTAATATTTTAATCACTTTACACACACATTTATCCAAAGATGCTCACCAAATCCCAACAGATTTAATTAAATTATAACTGTACAACAAACACGCAGCAGCGCAGAGCAGAGAGCGGCACCGGCAGCGGTGAGAGCTGCTCCTTTTCATTACTGAGAGAGTTTTGAGACGGGGCCGGGCTGCCCGGAGGCGGTGAAGCTGAGGCAGAGCTGGGAGACCCAAGACTGAGCAGGAATTCTGTGAGGAACTGGAAGGCTGGAGTGCTGGGGGGAGTGGCTGAGAACGGCAGCAAAATTTGAAAGTGGTCTCTGGGCAGCTCCTCAGGGCAGCGGCAGCACGGGGTGGAGCGGCAGCAGGAGGGCACTCAAGGAGCAGCGAACAGTGGTTGGTTTCTTCTAGCTAGACAGACAGATCAGCCAGACAGATCATAGTCACAACACGATCAAAAGCCACAGTGAGAAAGAACGTGGGTACTCAGACTGAGGTTTCGTGCAGGCATGCAGCCGTGCAGGACTGGGTCTGCAGCGACTGCCTGAGCCTGGCACTGGTACTGGAGGGAGCCAGTGACACTGCATGTGTGCGGTGTGAGCGAGTAAGTGATCTGCTCAGGCAGGTGGTTGAACTGAGGGAGGAGGTAGAAATGTTAAGAAGCATCAGAGAATGCGAAAGCGAAATAGATTGGTGAAGCCACACCCTGTGGCAAAGACAATGGGTAGAGGTTCTTGAACAATTGATGGATCTAATTCCTCTCCTACCATCAGTCAGAAAGAGAGAACTCATGGGACAGGGAGGTTTGGAAGGTGGTTCCTCCTCGGAAAGGTAAGTGGAAACCCTCACAACCCCCTCCCAATTGCCCTTGAGTAATAGATATGAGGCCTTGGAACTTCAGGGCCAGGCAAATGAAGATGGAGGGGTAGATCTATCTAGTGAGTCACCTAGGGCTTGTCACTCACGCCCATGCATTGAGACTTCTTCAACCAAGAAGAAAAGGAGAGTAATTGTGGTGGGTGACTCCCTTCTAAAGGGGAAATGACGGGCCCATCTATCGACCAGACCCATCCCACAGGGAAATCTGCTGCCTCCCTGGGGCTCGGATTAGAGATGTTAAAAGGAAACTCTCTGATCTGGTACACCTCTCTGACTACTACCCACTGCTGGTTTTTCAGGTTGGCACAGTTCCTCATAGAACTCTCATAAAAAAACTGGCTGCTTATGACCTGGATGAGCATACGATCTGCTGGATCAAGCACTGGCTGGACAGTCGGGCCCAAGGAGTGGTGGTCAAGGGAGTCAAATCCAGCTGGGACCAGTCACAAGTGGTGTTCCTCAGGGCTCAGTGTTGGGGCTGTTTCTGTTTAACATCTTTATTGATGGTCATGATAAGGACATAGAGTGTATTTTCAGTAAGTTTGTAGATAACACCAAGCTAGATGGGAGTGTTGATCTGCATGAGGATAGGGAAGCTCTACAGAGAGACTCGGATAGATTAGATTGTTGGGCTAATGTTAATGGTCTGGGCTTCAACAAGGCCAAGTGCCAGGTCCTGCACTTGGGCCACAACAACCCCAGGCAATGCTGCAGGCTTGGGGAAGTGTGGCTGGAAATCTGTCTGGCAGAAAAGGACCTGGGGTTCTAATTGACAAGAGGCTGAATATGAGCCAGCAGTGTGCCCAGGTGGCCAAGAAAGCCAATGGCATCCTGGCCTGTATTAGAAATAGTGTGACCAGCAGAAGCAGAGAGGTGATTGTCCCCCTGTCCTCAGCACTGGTGAGGCCACACCTGGAGTGGAAGTTTATTTTGAGGAAGAGGAGGCTGAGGGGAGACCTCATCAGTCTCTACAACTACCTGAAAGGTCATTGTAGAGAGATTGGTGCTGGTCTCTTTTCACAGGTAATCAGTGAGAGAACAAGAGGGAATGGCTTCAAACTGCAACAGAGGAGTTATAGACTGGACATTAGGAATTTTTTTTTCACAGAAAGAGTGGTTAGACACTGGAATAGGCTGCCCAGGGAAGTGGTTGAGTCATCATCCCTGGATGTGTTTAAGGGTTGTTTGGACGTGTTGTCGGTGGATATGGTTTAGGGGAGAACTCTGTAGAGTTAAGGGTTGGACTCAGTGATCCCAAAGGTCTGTTCCAACCTGAATAGTTCTATGATTCTATGATTGCCCTCACCAAATGACGTGGACCTCTGCTCATTGTTCCTCTTCTGCTTCTACTCTGTTCACCAACATTTAATTTGCTAAAGAAAAAACATACGCTGTGGAGTTTATCTATCTCTATATCTGTACATTTCGTATGCAATATTCATGGAAGAAAAGGACTCTCCCAGAGCCCTCTGGCATCTTCCCCTACAAAAATAACAACTACCCTGAGTGGCTGGCAGTTTAGATGAGCTCTTAATCTTCTCCTGCTACCTCTGCTTTTCCAGTATGAATCATGATTCTGCTGGTGAGTTGCTGCGGAAGCTAGCATATAGTTTAAAGCTGTGATATTAAACAAAAAAAAACCCTCCTCTGTTGTTATAGTTGATTTTATAAATATAATTTATAGTACACCCAAGCAATGTATAGAAATATGTCTTTCTGAACACAGCATTAATAAAAAAATATTAGTACATGAAAATTACAGTTTCATGCCAGACTTCTCAAATGAGGCTTTTTTTTTGTCTATAGTCTTTCTTCTCTGTTTTACACTGAGAATATGCCAAGATCAGGTTCTGTGTTTTCAAAACCAGTTTTACCACTGTACTAGTGTGAGAGGCTCTACTTCAAATGGGGAAGAAACACCTGGGAAGTTAGAAGTTAGTACTGGAGAGAGTCCAGCACAGGGCCACTAAGATGGTTAAGGACTGGAGCATCTGCCCTAGGAGGAAAGGATGAGAGAGCTGGGTCTGTTTAACTTAGAGAAAAGGAGGCTGAGGGGCAATCTCATCGATGTCTATAATCTAGCAGGGGGGTTGGACTAGATCTCCAGAGATTCCTTTCAATCCCTACCACTCTGTGATTCTGTGTAACATTGGGCTTGATGAGCCCTCAACTAAACCTAATAGTTTTCTTCCTATAAATTGAATCCTGTTGGCCTTGATAATTTATTGTCAAAATAAATATACCACAGAAATGCTTTATTTCAGACTTTAGAAATGAAGGCAAAGAATTACAAAAGCCACAATAGTTTTTTTAATTTTATTTTTTTTTTTCTTTCATAAAGACACATGCCTTCAGTTTCGTTTCAAATATATGTCTGAAAAATAGAGACTCCTACTACTACGATCATAGATGACATCATGACCTAAAACATCTGGAATAGTACTTCTGGACCTGATTCCCTTACTGCACTTTTTAAAGATTTGAAAGATGTGTTTTACATTCAGAAATATTTCTTTTAATAATAAACTGAAAGCTAATATCTATCCATTAAGTCTTTGAAGGTAATGAGTAATGCTATTTCCTTTGAGACTCATGAAATTTTTCTCATGTGATAAAAAAATGTTGCCTGGGCTGTTCATTTCTAGTACAGTCTTTGAATTCATTCAAAGCTACAGAATTAGGCTGGGAAGATTGATTTTCTTCTTTTCAAATGAATTAGATTGATATTTAATTTAGTATAGAATTATTTCACATGTAAAGAGAGTGTACATCCATGTCAAACAGTTTTCCAAAATATCCAGTGTGATTTCCAGACATAAAAAATATGGAGAAATTATTTTATTTCTTTACTTGGATTTGTTGATATTGTTTCAGCACTATAAAAATCAAAATATTTAAACTCTGCTTTCAAAAGCAATTAATGTGTATGTTTAATATTAGACACTATAAGTCATTTGATAGCATAAAAAAAAAAAAAAGAAAAAGCATATTATTAAAGGTGACAGTTTCAGGTAACAAAAAAGAGAACAAAGACTTGAATCCTTACTATCAGGGCATAGCTGTTTATAGGCCAGTGTAAAAGACAGATTAATCAGACAGACTGTTGGCAGAAATAGTGACAAAAGCCAAAAATAAAGAAGAGAGTTTCATACAAAGGTTGCTTGGATTCAGTGCTCTCCCATCTGGAAATCTGTGAAATCAGGGGTGTTTGTGATAGATTTGAAATGTTACTGTTTAGATATCTTGAAACTAGCATCTTTTTAAAATTCATAAGGATACTAATGCTATGGCAAGCTGATGAAGTATTAAGCATATGCAAACATTTGCCGCATTTTCTTATGGATTTAATTTACTTTAACATAACCTTTTGTAGTAACTCCTTAATTTAGTTAGTTATACATCTGTAGCTATTGAGAAAGTTATTTTGGTAAAAGGTAGAATAAACTCTAGGATGATGTTAAGCTCTCATTTAACAGGATAGTCTCAATAAAGGAAAAGAAACAAAGGGAAAGCAGGTTTTTGCCTTTCACAGTATAGACCTATGAGTGCTAAAATATGGGAGAAAAACTCTTCTATTTCATAGTACAAGATTTTTTAAGATGAAATAAACCCATTTTTTTCTTATAGTTTTCTTGGTTTTAAATTAACTAAGATTATTTGAAATAGTTTGCTTAACTTCTGTTGTGATATAGCTTTAGGCATCAAGTGTGCTCTAAGAAGACTTAATATGGAATACAAAAACATTAATATATTCTCAATTGACTAATTTTTTAAACAGAATTTGAATTTCTAACATCTGTGTATGGACCTACATGGATAGAGTTTTTTACTTTTTTATCTGTCAGAAAATAGTAAGTTTTATTGCGTTACAAGCTGCAATCTGTAGATAAATTGTTTCCCAAATAGCTCGTCCCTTGTTCCCAACATCAGACAGAGAAAATACGAATACACAAATAAGAATGATAAGGATGCAGAACCCAGTAGCAAAGATTTTGACTGGACTTTAGTTATGCAAGAAATTATATTGACTATTGCACTCTGTTTATATAAGACTGACTTCTCCCCTGCCTAAGCTTTCCAAGCAGAGGACTGTATTGAATTTTTTTCATCAATTAAATAATGTCATTACAAAGGACACAAGGGTGTTGCAATACTGAGAAACACATGACTCTTGTGGAATGACAACAGAAGGAGGGCAAAGGCACCAACTTCTGGCAGGTCCCCTACAGTGTCAGCTTGACCCCTCACTAAAAGTCAGTGGATGTGGTTTTGGCAATGTCATTCTGAAAGCCAATGAGGGTTTTTTTTTACTACAGAGGATACTTAAATAAGCTTAAAATATTCAGCTATTTCTGTTCAAAAGTACTAATCTAGGCCCTTCCCTGCTTTTCATCTTTTATTCACACTTTGAGATTCCTTTCTACCTCTGATCATCCCATGATACCAGCCTCCACCTTCCATATGTTTTCAAGCAGATCTCTTTTTCCTTTGATTATATAGTACATGACAGGAGAGGTTGATCTTTTTAAACACCTGCAAAGTAAGATGTTTATCTTCTTTATAATCCCTTCAGAAAAGCATTTTTCCTTCAAAGATGCCAAAAAAAAAATGACAACATCTAGGCATCTGCTTATTTCACTTACCAAAAGCATCTAAGTGTTGGGTTTTTTTCTCTCTGTATGTTAGAGAAACAGAATACTTCATCTTGCCCTGTTGTGCTTTATTCAGTGATTTCTGGACTGATACAATTGAGAGGTCATGACACTGCACAAGAGATCTACAAACCTTATCACAGTTTTTTTTGTCAGTGTTCCTTGTCAGGTCATTTCAGCTCTTTGACTCCAGTTTTTTCTTTTGTAGTACATAACAATGTCTTCTTAACCTTACAACAGTGTTTGAGGTCTGGAAATTAATATTGCAGTGTCAGATAGAAACTTCTATTCTTCTATGGCTGAAATTGCAGAAGGTAGACATAACAAAACCAAACATGATATACAGAAGTACCTGTTACACTTTAAATGTATAATTTTCATAGAGAAAACATTGAGGAATTCTAATGCTATGATGCAATCTTTAAGTATTTCAATAACATTTTTCATTATTCACATATTCCATTGTATCACAAATTCCTGTTAAAAGCACTGGCAGTTATTACACCAGCAGAAATTAATTATTTTATTCTGGCTTCCTTATTCAGCCTGTGTTCTTCACTATGCACCATCTAAATTCTGTCAGTTATATAAATGGGAAGACTTACTGTTATTCTTATTGAGAAACTGGAGCTGCACCACAGAGAAATAAAAATAAAGCATCATTTCCAAGAAGACAGTCCCTAGCCAACCACCTTGGAAAGATTTTATTTAAGTGAGCATTCTTAATTTTCTGGATGACCACGCTAAATCCCAGCTGAGGAGATGTCTGTATTGTAGAAGACACAGCTGGTACTTGTCTCACAGTGAGTGAGCTCTGGGTCTGAAAGCAGCGAGAGTACGTAACTCCTGAGCTCTGAACCCTTTGAAGCTTCATGCCACTGCATGGACAGGGTGTGGGCCCTTTAAAAATGCAGCTGCTAACCTCTGGAAAGACCTGCACGGAGGTTATGTAGATAATCAGGAGTCTTGAGCTTGGTAGTATTTTCCTTTGCATACAAGTAGAGCACGTGTAGGAGCAGCTACAGACTGATCCGGGTTGTGTACAAGCTGGCTGTAAATTATTGCCTCCAGATTCAGGGAGCTGGCAAAATACATGTTAATAATGTTACAAAATTGACTGCAGATTTGGGTGATTTTTATCCCTGCTTGTGAGCTCACACTTCTGACAGCTTTAGACATCCACGCACTGAAAAACAGTCCTTACAGTACTGAAAAATTCTCAGCTGGCCTTGGAAGAACAGGCTAGTAAACATACACATGCAAGTATCACATCTCAGTCCTGGGGAGTGAAAAGCTTTGAAACAAAACCACCCTGGAACACAACCTAAACACCTCTCTGAGTCACTGCAGAGAGACAGCTGGTCACGCTGACGTGGCAACACATTTCACATTTGTTTCTGTTGAAACACACTGCTGCAACAGCCTTCAGACACACAGATCCTTGAAGGCTGGATCTGGCAACAGGCACTTTGTTGAGGTTGCTGTTGTCAAACAGTGTAGGTCATATGTTGTTTGCAGTGAAATCCCAGCCCACTTCTGCTGTTTGAGTTTCCAGATCCAAATGCTGCTATGCAATGATTGATCTGTTTTCTGAAGGAATGGGGTAAGATGTTACATATTACAAAAAAACCTGACAAACCTGATAAATCCCCCTCCACCCCCCCAAATACACCCAGCACATTGTTGTAGCTGCTTTAGTGCTTTTCCTATTCACAGGCAATTTTTTCATTATTAATATAGTCCTGCCACAGCTCAATTTTTTTATTTGCTATTAAAATAGTCAGACAACTTTATTTTCCCTATTTACAACTAGTTATGTTAATTTTATTAGTACTGTGAGATCTATAGGTGGTATCAATGTATGCAGCACTTTCCCCCTACATTCTCCCTTCATTAAAAAAAACCCAACTTAAAATATAAGGAATATTTATAAATATAAATTTTCTAGTGATCTGCCTCCATTATCACATTCTTTTCTTCTCCAGCATTACACTATTCTGTCACAATTCACCTTCTGTAAAACTGGTTATATTGGATAATGATGGATCACCTTGACTGGCAGAAAAAACACCTTGGAATACAGCATAAAATTTCAAGAAAACAAGAAGAAAGAACAGTCAAATACCAGTGAACTCCAACTGTTGCCCAATAAAACCAGAAATACTTGTTTCATGTAATGTATGCTGCATACATATAATACAGTTGATCAAAGAAATCCAAATATGACAAGCATTTAGAAGTCTTTACTTTGACTGTAACAGCAAAGAGATGGTGTTCATGCACTGCAACTGTAGGACATGGGCTTAGCTTAGGAGATTTCAGAAGCTTCTGCTTTCAGTCTTGAGCTTAAAGAACGACAAGGAGAGAAAAACATGTCAAAGCAAAAAGTCATTCTAAATTAGAGACAGTGGCTGGTGAAGCAATGAACCATGAGACAAATACCCACACAGACATTTCAGACGGTAAAAGTCCATCTCAGGCTCTATGGAAATGTCCTGTCACTCTGCTAAACCCTGCAGTGACGGGAGGGCTTGGCTGTTGATAGGGCTGAACTCACCACCTCCAGCAAGCAGTCACAATCATTACCCAGAACGTGTGCCAGACCACAAGTATTTGTAAACTAATTTCTTGAAGAAAATAGTCACCAATTGTAATTGCTCTTCAAAATTGCAGTCATCATTGGCATACACTGATTAGCTTTCATTTTGTAGCTTCTTTGAAAATTAGTGGCAAACAATGCTTCTCGCTAATTTCCTACGAGGATAATGGGCACTATTTACACAACCTCTTGCCCTGGCTGTCTATGTGAGCTGAGAAATAACTGTTACACATATGGGATTTTACTCTTTGCTAAATTTTATGTTAGCATTATGTTTTGGTTTTGCATGTGTTGATACTAAATTCCAGGTTTTACTTTGAAACTAAAAATCAGTAACCCCCATTTGAACCTAGCATAGGTTTCCTGGGAACACGTAACCAAGGAGTGCAGTTCAGACTGCAATCCACCTCGCTGGAAAGCAGCACTGTGGAAAGGGACCTGGTGGTTTTGTTAGATAACAGGGTCAACATGAGCGAGCAGTGTGCTGCTGTGGCAAGAAAGGCAACAGGGTGCTGGGCTGCATCAACAAGGGCACCACCAGCAGAGATAAAGAAGTCATCATCCCACTCTACTTGGTGCCTGTCAGACCACACCTGGAGTATTGCATTCAGTTTTGGTCCCTGCTCTACAAAAAGATGCAAAAAGGCTGGAGAGGGTCTAGAGAAGAGCCACAATGATGATCAGAAAACTGGAGGACCTGCCACATGAGGAGAGGCAGAGAAAACTGGGTTTGTTTAGTCTTCATGAAAGAAGGCTTCAGGGAGACCTTATTACCATGTTCCAGAACTTAAAGAGTGGCTACAAAAAGATGGAGTCTCCCTATTTACAAGGAGTAACATGCAAAAGACAAAGGGTGATGGGCACAAGTTGCTCCTGGGTAGATTCTGTGTGGACAAAAGAGGTAAATTTTTCATCATGAGGACAGCCATACACTGGAATAGTCTCCCAAGCGAAGTGGTAGGTTTCCCCACACTGGACACTTTTAAGTCTCAGCATGACAAGATGCTGATCCATCTCATATAAACTATAGCACTAATACCTAGAAAGGTTGGACCAAGTGATCGTTGAGGTTCTGTCGAACCTGGCGTCCTATGATTCTATGATTCTGAATTAGGAACTTTCCAGGGCTGACAGCACCAAAGGGTTTATTTGCCTTTTTCCACCAACACACCAATAATTCTCTTATTCCCTTGAGCCTCAATCTTGCAAAGCTTTGACTTAATTTTGGATCATTTAGAGAAAGGCATTGCCATCACAAACCATGTTTCAATGCAGCTATTGAATTTAGTGAAACTGTTCACGTGGTAATTGACTGTTCAGAATGAGTAATGGTTGCAGAATCTATGCTATGACATTTTAAATGAAGGAAACTTTGAGTACAGAGATTTTTATCTCCACAGAATAATAAGTGAAGGAGTTACATGAGGTCTTAATCTCCATCAGAATTAAGGCACCTCATGTCTCCTTGCAGTGGCAAAGAACATCTATACACAGTGGGCCACGAGCTCTTTTGTGAACACAAGACTCTGAGGTAATGTCACAAAATATTGTACTTGCTTTCAAAGCCATAATGCATTCATGACCTTCTGCTCTCCTCAGTCTCTGGGAGCTTCTACACATCTTGAAGAACTCTGTCTGGAGCAGCTGAGATCTATTCAAATATATTCTGTATTTCAGATGCACACCTAAAACAATACTAATCAGGTTTGTTTTTCAACCTCAGTTGTACCTATGACTTGGGTTTTTGTTTTGCTTTGTTTTGTTTTGTTTGGTTGGTTGGTTTTAATCTTACCTATGTTTTACTGTTACTGCAATATATTGTACATGGCAAAATGTTGAGGCATTTAGGAGTTTGAAGCTTTTTCTTTCAGAAGACTTTTGCCCTGAAGGAATTGCAAATCTAGACAAGACCTTTAAAACAAATTTGACTATTTAACAATTCTTTAATGTAATTATTTAAAATATCTAATATTTTTAAAATATTTATTTCACCCTTTTATTCTTGTGGCAAAATTAGAACATTCTGATGATTCATTTTTATTTATCTGAAGTGAATAATTTGACTGTACCTATTCCATCAAAATATCATCTGCAGAGTTGAATTCATTAGTATTTCAGCTGGTGTCCCAAGTTTCAACAGAATTTTTTATTCTGCATATTGCCTTTGTAATTCTAAGCCTGTTTTTCATCTGAAGAAGGAACGATGTTTTGCAAACACAAAGCCAAAACCAAAAAAAAAAAAAAAAAAAAAAAAAAAAGTATAATAGAGGCAGTGCTTAAGTTAGGTTTTTTATTTTAATTTGCTGCATTGCACACTTCTTTCAAAGGTTGCTATAGGCAAAACTGGTTCATGCACTAAGAGGCATTTCATTCACTTACAAATAATGAAGTAGTGAAAAGGCAAATGCAGTAGAAATAACAGCTTGAAATAATCCTAGACCATACAGAAGTCAGAGACGTAGCAGCTGGAATTAGAAGGAAAAAGAAGAAATAATATTAATTGTTCGTAATAGTTTCCTCTTTTATCTCTGAAAAATATTTCACCTTTTTCTGTCCTTCCCCACAGCCATATATAATTTTTATGTTTGTAATTTTCTTTTTTCATCTTTCCTATTCCATTTACTGTTCTATTCCCCTGTTTTTTCCTTCATTGTCTCCCTGGTGATGAAAAACCTCAATACAATTATTCCATTCACTATTGGTGTAATTATTCCCATCATTCATAATCTCACCTTTTCGTTATTCCTTGTCATAGGACCTGAACAAGTAATGAAGGGGCTAGAAAAAATCAGTAGCTTCAGTATCCTGATCACTTCTGCCTTTCAAATCTCACAAATATGAACTGCTCTATACTAGGTCACCAAAGAAAACCACTGTCTCAGTAAGATTTAGAACATCTTTAAGTTGATTTGGATTTGTTAACCTGTATGAAAAGTGACCTGAGTTTACTTCAAATCTGTGCCCTAACAGAGGTGGGCAGCATCCAAGAGGGGGATTTTCAGGGCTGCTGTTCCTAAATGTAACAAAATCTTGCATTTGAATCTAGCCCTGTGTGACTAGCTACTAGGTCACAGATGATTTATCATGTAGTAAGACAAAAACACATCAGTAATTAATTTTCTGAACTTCTTGTAGATAACAGCAACTATGTGTTGTGGGCATAAATCATTCACCAAGACATATTTCTTTTCTTGAATGACTGTTGATTATTTATATTGCCGATTATGCAATAAACTCACTCTTCAAAGCTGTAAAAAAAAGGTCAAGGGAAAAAGGACATTTGGCATTTCATGGTATTGTCTTTTATTCTAGAAATAAATATGTTAAAAGTCATTCCTATGGAAGCACACAGAATGGGAACATATCTCAGGCAAAATGTATAGACAAATAAGACCCAGAAATCACTTGCTCTAGAAGTGAGAACACAGTACTAAAAGTAATAGCAACTGAATAATGTATCTTTGCACATACCAAGAAATCCAAAACAGGCTGGCATAATATTTAACATTTTCAAATAGTATTTCTATCATTCTCCCCTTTAAAACCATAAAGAGCCTTGCAGGTATCTCCATTTCTGCCCTGACATTATCCATGACCAATGTAGGCTGGCAGTATAAAACTATGCAAGCTTATGATAAGTAAGCAAAAAAGGTCAACATTATTTTCTGCAGAGAGCTATCATAAGATAAAGCTGGGATGCAATATTTCTGCTCCATCTATATTGTGTCATTCTCAGTGTAATTTGAAGACAAAATGTCAAAGGTTATTTCAAGCCCTCAGAAACAGACAAGACAGTGGAAATTAATGCAGAAGAATTATGAGAATTAAACATATTAAATAAGGAACATAAAGGAATACTTTTTGCATTTCAGAGGATGAAGATACAGAACATAAGAATGAAACAGAAAATAGGATCACCATCAGGTGAAAAAAATTCATTCACATGCAACATAAACTCCAGAGGATGGAGGAAAGTAAATTCCTTTTATTGGAAATATTTAAGAAGTAATTTTCAAAACACTAACAAAACACAGTAGTACTCAACATGATAAACCATAGATTTACTCCACCTAGCTGGAGGAGCAAATAAAATAATTCTTCCAAGACATGGTGTGCTTTCTACATGGTCTTAGACCTGTGAAATACTAAAACACCCTTGGAATTCCACCAGAAGTATCTGTTTCTACCCCTTGCATAAACCTGGATGTGGAACAGTGAGAGACAGAGGAGGGAAGCCTGAACCTGGTGTGGATGTTCAAAGCCACATGATCACAAACACTCTGTGGGTCCAACCATCTCACTGAGAAAACTGATGGTAGTATTTGTGGGACATTCTTTACACCAGGAGGAAAAAGGATACACAAATTATTATAAAATACTCAAATATATTTAAATTAGAACACATACCCAGTTCTTAAAATCATCCCAGAGCAAGTATTTCAGTGTATGTTCAAGTATTAGGGCTTTTTGGTTTTGTTTTTAAGCCAGAACATCATTCCAATAGTTTCACTTGAGTAGAGGTTGAATTTATGTACTAATTTCAGGGGGAGTTCTCTGAAGAAAAATATTGACTTTTTGATTACTTTTTTTAAGAGATCTAAACTTCAGCCTATGGTATCTTTTTCTATTATGCAGGTACTTTGTAGGTATCTATTTAAGTTTCTTGAAGGGCTCAAAAGCGTCTATTAACTAGCAAAGTTTTCAAGTTAGCATAAAAAACCCAAACCAAAACATTTCTGAATGTTTCCTCATTCCCCTGCTGTCAAAATCTGAGTAAATGTGTTAAACACTTGAAGTATGACTCCAATTTGAATCCATAATCTAGTAATTCACCTCATATCTTTGCATTTCATATCTGGGTTTCCAGTTTTGGAGACAGAAAGTTAAAGAAAGAAAAGATTTTTTCATACTTACTGCCAGTTCACTCTGTCTAACTAAGTGAGAATGATTTCTAACTAACTTTAAGGACTGCTATACTAGACAGTTGCATTCAAAAGATACCTATTTTAACTTTTTCTTAATAAGACATTGTCTAGTTTTTCATTAAAGGATTTCTGCCCATCAGCAAAACTGAAAAGTATGCAAAAATTTCCCTTGAAACTTCATTAAGTTTAAGAAGCAGTCAGTATTACAATTTTACTCTGAGTTTATCTTAAATTATATTATAAATAGCATTTTATAATATAACAAGATTAAATGTATTATATTAAATTGTATTATATTAAATAATATATTACATATATATATATTTTATAAAAATATATATAAACAAGATTTTTTAAGTGGGAGAAGTATAGCTATGAATTTTTCCAGGCAAGTCCCATACATTCAAACCTATGTGGAGGAAACTTTATTTAATTTGCTAGAAAACCTATTTTCACTGCAAGAATAAAAAAATGAGTAAAAGAGCCAAGAGGACAGTAGGAATTATTTTATCTGCCTTGTTAATTAGGGTGAACATTATGTATTTTTTCCCCTGCGTATCACAACATAAAACTAATCCTGCAGCAGGGAAGTGAGTTTAAATGTTTGCTTTAAAAGCTCCTGAACAGCTCCTTGGATTTATACATGTGAGTAGCTGGTAACAACTTTTAGCCAATTCAGTCACAGCACTGGATATGCAATGTTTCTTTTGGGAGGAAAATGGAGAAGCTCAGTTGAACATTTTGTACATGTGTGCTACCACATACGGCACATGTTGTTCAGAGTCTCACCCAAGTATTTTTTGTGGATTTGGGAATTTTGGAATTGCTGAGCCCATAGATTGACATTCCTCCTTCACAACCTGGACATATGACTGTCAGCTCATTCAGACATGTTATACATCACATAGCTGTTTCTTTCACACATGCTCTTATTTTCAATGTGAAAGATCAATTATTACAGATCACTACTGTAGATTTTTCTTAAGTAAAAAACACCAAATAAACCAAAAAACCCCTAAAAAACCAAACAAACAAAACCAACTAAAAACAACAAACAAAACAAACTTGATCAAATTAATTATTTTTTTTCTTATGTTAGTGTGAGATAGCAAAGGATTATTGAAGTGTTCTCAGTGAAAAGTCTATGAAAAAAAACCCAGTACTTATTACAAGCATTTTGTTATGTTCATGACAGATGTCAAGCCTTGTGTTTTCTTACCCGTGTGCCTGACAAGATCTCTTCACATTTGAATTACAAGGTTTGTGAAGAATATCGAGTGAGCTGCAGCTGGAAATAAGAGGGACTATGATGCATTAGAAATCGAAGTTCACCAACTTTTGTATGTGCTGTTTTGAAGTAAACTATCTTAAACTAGTATACAGGGTGTAAGGACTCATCAGTGCTCTATTTAATAGACAGTTGAGCCTCTATTTCCAAACCAGTTTCTTGTTTTCATTGAAATAGTAAGTTTTGATGATATGCTAGTGTCCTCCCTCTAAAAGGCTCTCTAAACTGAATGGAATTTAAACGGGTCTGTGAGACTTCATGCTGTTATCCTCCAGGAGAAAAAAGTAAAGAAAGGATTAATTAAAAGATTTCAATCTGTACAGTTTAACATCACATTAGGAGCAACTCCTGAGGTACAAAATATGCTGTCTGCATTTGTCAGGAAAGCAGAGCTGTTTGGCAAGCACCCTTCAAATCCATATTCTGAACCCCACATACCTCACAGGTCTAGCATTACCCCTTAATCGTGTGGTGATGGATAGCTGTCAACTAAAAGTGTTTTATTAAGCTCTCCTGGACTTACACGTATACGAAAGATCATACATGACATTCTTCCTAATGGCAATTGGCAACACCTATTTTGGTAAATTGTTACCTTATAGGATACTATATTTGTCAGATCTCTAAGACCACAGATGTGGGTGCCCTTGCAGGGGATGGGGGGGAACAAAACTAAAAAAGCAATCCCAAAGCTGCCAGATATCTTTAAACAATGAGAAGCAATAAAATGGTTTAAAATATTCATTTAAAAGACAGGTAATATTTTTCACACTGTAAGCAGGCATAGGTATGGAGAAGGTTGAGCCAGACTTAGTATTCTAAGTCCTTTCAGAATTGCACAGCTTAAGCTTTCGTGATTCTATTGCTCCTTAAAAAGTCTCTTGAAAATGCCATGAGTCAAATTTGCTGAAACAAACTGGTATGTTCTGAATTCTGAAGAATTTGTGTTCTTGCACTCAACTATAGCTAAAGAGGTCAAAATAGAATCCTTGCTTTGAATTATAGAAAGGGATGGGGATGCCGAGTGTTAACTTGATGCACAGTTTGCTTATTGATGACTCTGCTTTTGCAATGGCAATTACACTGCTTGCATCTCATTTGTAGACCACCACACGGTAATTTTAGCTTTTACAATAACGGATCTCCATTTAGCTAGAAAGAAATCCAGCTTTTTGTCAGGTTAGTTCTGGTTCAAGCAATATTGTTCACACATGGCTTGTATAGCTCTTTCGCATGAGCTGTTTGAAATAATATAATCTGGCATCTCTCTGAACTCGCACCTAACAGAGCAGTGCAGCACCACACACTGTGCCAAATATCCTTGTTTGTAATTACATTTGGTCATCAAGTAAAAGTACCACAACTGCAAACAGAACGGCACAAAGGAAATATGTCCAAAATTACAGCAAAAGTCAGGCTTTACCTCAAGAAAGGTATTTAGTTCTTTCATGCCCAAATTTTGCCAGTTTCCATTATGGTGCAGCTGCCATCATATTCCTATCAAGCAGTAAGATCTCCGTCAGTGGAGTCTGCCACATCCAGTGCACAGTGACATTTGTATCTTCCCAGGACGTGCATTTCCTTTGGATGTGAAATATTTCTTTAATTAGAAGTTGAAACTATAATGTCAAACTACTACCCATGGTGGATTGAAAACACACAATGTAGATGCTAAAGAAAAGATACAAAAGAGTGTAAAGATACAGAAAATATAGAAAGCATACTTTACTGCACATAGGGCCTTTGAGGTCTTTCTGTCAATCATTTTTCAAATACATAACATGAAAAATTTTGCAATTGAATGACAGACATAAGTAACATAAGTAACTGGATCGTGCTGATACTGGTTAGGATGATGTGCTTACATGTTTTTCCTCAAATAATAATAATGTTTTACATATTAAACAAAATACTTCCAAAATGGAAAAAAAAAAAAAAAGGTCCTTCTGCTTTAGAGTATGTTACCTTTATAGAAAATAATTACAGCTGACAGCAGAGAACAATTAAGAGATCTAGACTAAAGGACCCACATGAATGTTGAGTGAAATCCACAGCCATTTTGATTTTGTCTGTCACAGAAACACAGCTGCATCCAGTGAACATAAATCAGGATGTATTTGCCTGAATTATTTGACAGTTTAGCTGTATGTAAGATTTCCAGTTGCTACTGTGAGAGCCTTGGGCTCTTTAGTAGAACAGGTGATGACGGCAGCATGTCTACAGGCACAGCCTCAGCTGTAGGGACACGTAAAAGACCGAGACTTGAAAGAACAGCCTAGTGCTTCTCAAAGCACAACATTTCATATAAGGTCATCAACTTTACTGCCAAGGGAACTGATTTTACAGTTGCTACGAGCCTGTGGAGAATTCAAATGCTGTATTCCAGCCATAAGCATGTGAGTAATTTTCTGAGAGATGTTTTTGCTATGCTAGATTGTATTCCTTTTTTTTTTTTTTAAATGGAATTCAAGATCATTTAAACATATAGAAGCAAACTACAAAGGCTGAAACATGTTATAGTAAAACATCTTTATTTTCTTTTTAAATTAGAGCTCACCACTGTCCAAGACTACCAAAAAACATGCACTATATAGGGCACTGATAATCAGAATACATTAATTACAACTACCATAAACATAACTTTCCTTATTAATTCCAACAGTAGGAAAAAACAAGTAGAGATTAGAAAGCATCATTTGTAAGACCAGCTTTCATTGTAAACAGAAAACAGTAAAGAATGCAGTCTTTTTACTCCATTCAGATTTAAAAAAAAACAAACAACAAAGCCAAACAAACAAACAAAAAAAAGACAGATTTGGTAAATCTGCTTGTATTAGCTTCAGTAGCATCTGTGATTCTTTATTTACATTATTTTCTTCCAGCTCCAGGAACCAGAATTGTATCTGAAATTCTGTGTAATCGAGTTCCACAGCTTGTGTGTCACATTCAAATAGAAGCTGTTAAACTGGTTTGTAACTTCATGCAGTTTAAATATGACAACAAAACTTCTAGTATAAAGTCTAGGACCATCAGATTGAGGGGATCTTTCAGTCACCTCCCTGACTATTAGACTTTTCTCCTTTAGTGGTCCAGAGTATCAAAACGATGTTGTTTCTGCATTTCACGCACACATACCTGCCCCACTAGACATACTTGGATTTCAGATATAAAATAAAAACAACAAAAAGGGATCTTAATGAATATATTTCCATTATATCAGTCTTACATGCCACTTTTCAACTTAGCACTGCAGCTGCTGAAGTTAAGAGAGGTTATAATTGAAAATAAGAAACAAAATAAAAAGATAAAAATCAAGCTGTTATTTTATATGCAGTGTCACATGGATTCATCCTTTGATTTGACAGTAACAATCAAGCCATCACACTAACTCTAGAGGGGGGAAATAATAGAAAATGGACAAAGGCACACACTTTCTTACCTAGCTTCATTTTTTTCTTTGACTCATGCTAAAATACTAAAGTTTGATAAAACTCAAACTAAAGGGCCGTGTCTGTCAGAATAACTAGAAGTGTGGAAGTTTACAGAGTTCATGGAAATGTGTTGCTGACATGGTACAGCTGGTGACAAGGGTCAGGCCTGACATACAATGAGCTAGTTACTAAGCATTTAGTCTTGAAAAAAAATTAAAATAGAACTACTAAATACTAAAATTAGAAAAGCTACTAAAATCAGAAAAAAAAGAAGTATATTATTGTACCACTAATGTCTTCTAGTACGTGAGGCTTCACTTTCAGTTCATGAAGCACCTTTTTCTTAATAGTTTTTTGGATAATGCATCCTTCACTCCTGTTTTGTTCATGAAACTTACTGATGTATCAAAAGAAAGCCAGCAGCTGATACCAATTCATACAAGGAATGATACAACATAAATATCTTTCAGCAAAGATAGTAAAGCTTTTGAAGAAGAAAGGTAGTACAATATGATTATAGATATTTTTCCTCAAGATGCATCACACATCTCTAAATAAGAGGAAAAACTATACATGTGTCAGACTGACCTCAGTACCATGGAAGGTCATGAAGCAGATCATCTTGAGTCTTATTAGAAGACATATAGAGGATAACCAGGGAATCAGCCCAAGTCAGCATGGGTTTACAAAAGACAGGTCCTTCCTGACGAACCTGGTCTCCTTTTATAACCTGATGACCCAACTATTGGACAAAGGAAGGGCTGTGGATATTGTCTGGACCTCCAAAAAACATTTGACACTGTTCCCCATAGAACTCTCATTTAAAAACTGACTGTTTATGGATGAGCATATGATCTGCTAGATCAAGCACTGGCTGGACAGTCGGGCCCAAGGAGTGGTGGTCAAGGGAGTCAAATCCAGCTGGGACCAGTCACAAGTGGTGTTCCTCAGGGCTCAGTGTTGGGGCTGTTTCTGTTTAACATCTTTATTGATGGTCATGATAAGGACATAGAGTGTATTTTCAGTAGTTCAGATGACACCAAGCTAGGTGGGAGTGTTGATCTGCATGAGGATAGGGAAGCTCTACAGAGAGACTCGGATAGATTAGATCATTGGGCTAATGTTAATGGTCTGGGCTTCAACAAGGCCAAGTGCCAGGTCCTGCACTTGGGCCACAACAACCCCAGGCAATGCTGCAGGCTTGGGGAAGTGTGGCTGGAAAGCTGCCTGACAGGAAAGGACCTGGGGTTCTAATTGACAAGGGGCTGAATATGAGCCAGCAGTGTGCCCAGGTGGCCAAGAAAGCCAATGGCATCCTGGCCTGTATTAGAAATAGTGTGACCAGCAGAAGCAGAGAGGTGATTGTCCCCCTGTCCTCGGGAAGTTTATTTTGAGGAAGAGGAGGCTGAGGGGAGACCTCATCAGTCTCTACAACTACCTGAAAGGTCATTGTAGAGAGATTGGTGCTGGTCTCTTTTCACAGGTAATCAGTGAGAGAACAAAAGGGAATGGCTTCAAGTTGCAATAGGGGAGGTATAGACTGGACATTAGGAATTTTTTTTTTTCACAGAAAGAGTGGTTAGACACTGGAATAGGCTGGCCCGGGGGGGAGGTGGGTGACCATCCCTGGGTGTGTTTAAGGGTTGTTTGGATGTGTTGTTGGTGGATATGGTTTAGGGGAGAACTTTGTAGAGTTAAGGGTGATGGTTGGACTCAGTAATCCCAAGGGTCTGTTCCAAGCTGAATAGTTCTATGATGCTATGAAAAAAACTCAGGTTTGGAACACAGTCCCTACCAGGATATTATACAGTCAGTGGGGATGCCCTTCCAGAGGGTGATTTATTGAGTCAGTGCTAAGTAATTATTTTTGAGGAGGGTGAGTTCTGAAGGAGTCATGTCAGTACAGCTCATGGTGAGGCACAGAGGAGATTGTCTTTAGTGCTCTTTTTTTTTCACTGGTGCATGAAATCTTGCCAGTCAGAGCCTGTTCAAAGACGATCAAAGGGAACATAAATGACTAAGTATGGAAATGCATGTGGGCATGAATGAAGTATCAGTTAACACTCTTATCCAAGAAAGGAATTTTAATATATTTGAAAACAATTCAAGTAACATTATGCAATTATTTGCATTTCAATCTTTTAAAATTAAGCATGTAATTAACTACTAATTGATGTACTTGAATCAAAGCTATGCTTTAAAAAGATTGCTTGCTTTTTCTTTTCACTCCAAAGTGGATAAGAGCTCTTTGTTTTATCTCAGGCTGATTTGCGCTGTGAAGCCTCAGCTCTCACTTTGCACAGAAAATTGACTTACTTCGCACATCAATAAAGCTTTTTCACTTTTATTAAAGTGCCCTCCTTTCTGCTATGAGGATCACAAGTGGATCGGTGGTATCTTCTGTAGTTTGACCATTATATTGATTAAGGTTGTTTGCAGCCTGAAAAACAAAATATAAAAATATCCTAGCAAACTTCTGACACCCTAAAATCCAAACTGGATAACAAATCCCCTTACAGTGGCACCACCCTGGCTTTATCTCCTATGCCTCTGATATTACTTCAGTATCAGATACTAGACATTAAAGCACTTTTCCAACAGACATGGTAGGGAATTCCGTGCAGAAGTGACAGCACTGGAAGCCTAGGTTTGGCTTCTAGTTCTTTTTTTTTTTTTTAATATTATCACGTCCTCAAGTAAGCAGGAAATCTGAGGGCTGAATACCAGAGGCTCCAGGGAATGTAGAACATCCTCACATAAATTTTTTGCTCTCTCACTTCTTATTTATTTCCAAGATGAGTTCATCCATCTTTAGATGATCAGGGCCAAATCATATACATGTAAATCAGTGAAGAAGTTGGTACTAAGAAGAAGAGGCAGGGTGAAGAAAACCATATGACTCTGTAATGCTTGAGCACCAATTAAAGAGCATGCTTCCTCAAATCATAAAGCTGCTAAGAATTCCAGACAGCCAGAATATAAAATTGTTTTCAACATCCACCCAGCAATCCTTTCCTAACCTCATCTTTTCTTCTGTGCGCTAAGAGCACAGATGTAAGACCTGTTAGATTAAAACTCACTTGTTTCTTGAAGTTCTACAAAAACACTTTTGAATGTGAACTAATAAGCAAATTAGTTATCAAAACTAAAATGGAACAGTTATCCAACTTTTTTGTCTGGTGTTTTTTAACAAAAGTAGTGGATTAACTGTTTGGGGATAGCTTTCATTGATAGGAAAAAAAAATAATCTATTAGAAGGATTAAAAAGTATAATTCTTCTTTAAAATATCAAGAAATTATAATGCAGGACAGTTTCATTTTGTTACACTACTGGGGGAAGGGGACAAGAAGAAGGGCTGACAGAAATAATATTCTATAAGTAGTATATCTAGTAAAAGGCGAGAACTGATGCACTATCCTAAGGTGTCTAAGCTTTTGTTTGAGAAGAGAAAATGATGCCTCCCTCAGCAAATTATCACCATTTCTCTAATGGAGATTATTGCCCTGACAGATCTGCTGGCATCATCACACATGGTCCCTTCCATCACCCGCTGCTCTCAAACAAACTTTGTAGGAAAGGAAAAATACCCAACCAAAAGCAAAGCATCAACCTCAGACTCACCCAGACCTTTTGATAGAATGAGGGTAAAGTAACTGTCGTGCAGTTTTGCTAATGGATATGAGGATGCAGGGACCACTAGTGACAAGAAGGAGGGTATAATCTGCTGCAACACAGAAATCTTCTGTGAACCCTGTTGAAGTGACACCAGTATCTCAGCAGCGTACTTGGAAGGGAACTTAATAGCTTTTGCATGATCTGTGATACCAAACACCTGATCCGGTGCATGGGCATGGAAAAGGAGCGCTGACTGAAAGTTGTTAAAGATAAGATTGAGAACACCTTGCACAACATACATCACACCATTGAGGGACTGAAAGCAAGTGCCTTTCCTTTCTGGCCTGAGTTCACAGTAGTAGCTGTATTTTCTGTGGAGGACAGAAAGTTACAGGGCAGTACTGGTAAAGTGTCTTGGTTTTCACTTCTTCAGTCTAGCTGAGATGTAAATACTTTGCTCATTTGCAGCTTTTTTGTGATCCAAGGCTCTTTCACCTCAGTAGTATGTCACTGCAGTGCAGCCTTAGAAAGCTTTGAAACAGAAATTTGGGCAAATGGTGGCAACAGTTTGATACATTGAGTTTAGTGGAAAAACTGGATATGCTCATGGTCTTTAATTACTACTGCTCTGTGACGACCAGACTTTTGGGTGGCACACAAGAATACAATATTAATTCTGAATGTTAAATTGCTTTGAAAACTCTTATCTTCCTTTAGACAGCCTTCATCTTTTGTCATCTCTAAACAGACTGAAGATCCAAAGTAATGGGGAAATTGCCAACTACCCAGAACAACAGCTAAAACATCTTCAAAGCTGTCTGTCCTTGAAGGGAAGGACTGTAAATCAGTCTGAGAGAAAGACCGAGATACTTGTTTAGAGGTGTCTGTTACTTTGTTTTCATCTATGTAATATTCACTTAGGTGACATTTTCTTTATCAAGATATAAGGGTACTTCACATGTTGCATGTAAAGACCACTAAAAAAGAAGAAATTTCATTCTTAAATATCCTTAACAATGTGATTTTATTATTACAATAATATATTTTTAAGCAACATTTCTCTTTTCATGTTGCTTCTTGAAAAACACACCAAAAAGACACATGGATGTATGTCACAGTTTAACTCAGGTCCGACAACAATGCTCTCGATCCCCCCTCCCCCCAACACAGGTGGGGAAGGAGAGAGAGAAAAAAAGAGAGACTTGGCTGGATTGAGAACTAAACTACACAGCTTTAATTAAAACACTAATGAATCATACAAGAAAATATATACAATTATATACAAATATATTCAGGAATGGGCAAAAGCCTCTTGCCTCCCCCCACCCCAGCAACTCCCACAGCACTTCCCTGAACTGGGAAGAGTCCTGAGGAATCCCGAAGCTGCTGCTGGAGAAAGCAGAGAGTTATGGGGGTCACGAGAGATCAAGCCTGAGGATCGACGGTGATGGATGAACAGAGTCCTCCCTGGACACCGGCCATGGATGGAAGAGAAGGGAAGAAAAAGAAGGAAGGAAGTTGTCTTCTGTGATCTCTGACCTTCCTCTGAGCTTACGTAGATATATGGAATGGAATATCTTTGGCCAATTTTGCTGTCCATCTAACTCAGCCTCCTACGGGGGGGTCACAGATCTCCCCATAGTGTCTGAGCCGGCAGAGTGCAGGTGCAGCCTTGAAGCCTCAGTAGTTAGAAAAACATTCCACTGTCTTATCAGCCTAGCAGAACACACTGTTGCTAGTTACAAGAGAGCTTACTGAAGGAAAAAAAAATCAGTAAAAAGAAAAATTGGCTTCATCCTGGCTTAAACCAGGACAATGTACTAGTTTTAAGATGTTACTTTCTGTAGTACATATATCAAGGACTGAGTGAGGAAATGTTCAGCTTAATGTATTAGCCTGTAGGTCTGCCAAAAGTATTCATATATATCACAAATTGAATAGCAGGTTATTAAATCTGACCATTAGTGATTAATTTTACAATGTCAGTTGTTTTTAAGTTCATTATGGTTTATGAATCTGTCAGGGATATACAGTACTATATTCAATTTGGAAGTATTTTTTAATTCAGATCATACCCAACATTATTAAACATAAGTTTTATTTTTGAACCCATAAACCACACCTTGGGCAGACATTAAGGATCCATTGTATTCCTCCTATTATGTACAAGTGTCAAAATACATGTTAAATCAAAAGGTTTGCGGAAGTATGAGTTTGGTTAATGCAACACCAAGAGAGCAAGAAAAACAGATATTTCAGTGCATAATACATACCATTAGTAGCACAAATATACTCTACCTGCCTCTCAGGCATCTATATGCACAGAGGATGTTTCTCTAATTCACCAGTGAACACTGATTTGCTTAAGTTTCCACACAATAATCGTCACTCAACTTAACATGCATAAACTTTTGTTTCCTAAAACTAACTATATTTCCAGAGCAGGTTAAAATATATATATATTTCCCCTTGATGATGTATGTTGATGAGATAGAGTTGTTATATTCAATATAATGTAATATTTAATGTTTTCACAAATAAATTACTCTTCTCTAATTTTCCTTGTAGGTCTATGTGGTCTAAGAGAAACATTGGGTAAGAAATCATAAAGCTTTCTCTTTCTACTACCATTATGAAACAGAAGTATTTTATTTTTACCACTGAGTCTTCTGAAAATGTTCTGTGCTCTAATTACTAATATACTTGGCTGATAACATTAAGAGATATCAAAGAGGGATTTGTCTTCTGTTGCAAATCTAATAGATACATAATGCTGAAGAGTTTCTATTAGATTTTAATTAGGAAACATCTGTTCTTGCATATCCAGATCAAGTGGAAGAGTCTGCTTTATTCTGGAGTAATGGTTGATGATTTCAAGCAGCGTGTTTTATGAATCAGGGCTTTTTATACACTGCATATTTGCTAGGGCTATAACCAGTGGCCCTTTGCGATGTGTGAGCTCATTGAACAAGTGATTGAAGTCAGCAGTATCTCTTGTGAAGCTCATTTTTCTCCTGCTCAAATGACAATGCTTGTTTTTTCTTGTATATGCAAATGGAATTCATAGCTTGTATATAATTTTGTATGACTTTTCCGTCAATATTATTTACTACTATCAATTCTCAAAGGATGAAATTTATGTATAATTTGCACATTTTTTTAGGCTTTCTGATATATAAGTACTATATATTGTGGAAACTGCACACTGTCTCATTCCTTATGCTTTTTCTGCATAGAAGTAAATCACAGTAATGAACACCTGACCTTTGTGCACATAGTTTATCTTCCTAGAAAACATTTTTAAAGCCTTAAGATCTTCTTGTTGAAGAAGTGTGGAGTCAAACAGAAATAAAAATAGAGAGAAAACCCTTTTCTTCAGTATATTACGTAGTTTCTGAAGCAGTTTTTATTTTCCTTTGGATGCTGTAGGGATTTTTATTTCATAAAATACTAAAAAGCTACACTTCTTGAGTTAGATATTTCTGCCTCACAGCTGGACACTACATCTATGTCCGAGATAAGGTCATCCAGTTTTCTGGTATTTTGGGAAGGTATGACTCAGGACTGTCTGTTATTAGCAGTCAGCTACATCAGACCAGTTTTCTCTTTTTGATTAATCATTTTATTAGAAGTCTCAAACAATTCTGTTTAGATCTAAAACCTGTGTAAAACAGTGATTTTAGTTTTTCTTCACTTTGCTTCATTTCATCTTGGAAAACATCAGTGAGCTCGTGTACTTTTAATTTTCTTTTCTCTGGATTCTTCATGCAACAAATTCTTCAAACACTTTCAGCAACAGTTGAAAACATGATTTATTTCTATTTACCTTAAATATTTATTTATTTATTTATTTCCCCAGAGTTTAGTAAAAGTAGAAATCTTTCAGGAGGAAGATCAGGCTGGCACAGCTACAAGGGCTTCCTATGTAGTATTTATGCTTTAATGAGGTCATTTTTTAAGCTGGCGGGAATAGGGAAAGCACAGTATGGTATTCTTCTATGTAGGCAGATCCAAAGAAAAAAAATACACAAATCGAGGTTATCTACCTTGATCTGGACTCATTAGACTTTCAGCTCCAATTTTCTTTTTCTTTCTATCCCACGGGATTTTCCCTTTTTCTTCTTCTGTTACCTGGAATTGTTCCTGGCGTCTACCTATTCTACCCTATTTCCTTCCACTTCTTTCCTAAAGCACCTTGTATATAATGAATCAACCATCTGACTATATATAAATTGCCCTTTCTCAAAGCAGTCACTGCTTCTAATTCTCTAATGACCAATTATCTTTTCCCAATGAAAAAAAAAAAAAAAGTATTTTAACTTCCCATCACACTTCTATGTTGCTCATGTTATGTCTCACAAGCATACTATTCTCTTAGAGGTGCATAAAATCCTCTATTTTTTCTGCCCCTAACACTATTTTAATTAAAATTATTGATAATTATTCTGTTTGTGACCTTTTCCATGTACAACAAGCTTTGCTCCAACTTGTTGTCTCAGAGGAAGGGAACAATATCAGCCAACATATCAGGCATGTCAAACAAGCATGTATGCTATGCAAGCTCCATTCAGATTTTGTAGTTACCACTCATGGCATACTAGCCACAAAATGAGACAATCCTAACTTAATGCACTTGTGATTGCTACCAGATCTCCAACAGCCAACAGTGTTGTACTGAAGTCTGCTCTAGACTTGCTGCCTTATATTAAAAGGTGCAGCTATCTGACCATTCAAGAAGCAGACCTGGAAACATAGTTTTCCTCCCAGGCTATTAAGATAAAATGAAGCAGCTAGAAGACACTACAGTGAGAGGAATGCTGAAGGAGCAACAGAGATCATAAAAAAAAAATGCTCAGTAGTTACAACAGTATTTTCACATCCACAGAAAAACTTGTGGCAGAGCAATGAAGGCAGTGTTCTATCAGGTGATACAGATTTTATTTGCCTTCCCAGTCAGCAAAGCATTAAAAAATAGACAGCAAACTGTAGAATATCTCAGTAGCATAAACAACTTCCACTCCCAGTCCTTTCCTATATTAGATAAAGCATCATTTGAGGAATCTGGTTTGCAAAAGCAATTCTGGGCATGTTTCATAAGCAAAGGCATCGTATGCTCCATTAAACATATTGCTCGTATATTATCATTTTACAAGTCTAATAAATTGAGTTTCTAAAACTGAAGTTCAATGCCTAAAATAAACTGCAGCTCAAGTCTTACAAGTGAGGAAATGAAAATTCAAATATGTGATAATTTTGTTTAGTTCGATTAAGGAATATGACACTAATAACATCAACGTGAACTGCTATATTTCAATCAATAACTGAAAGGGCTTCCAAAATTCCAGGACCCCTGTGCCAAGTTCTCTAGTTTTATGTTTGAACTGACTTTGAAAATAGAAGAAAAACTGGAAGGTGCCATCAGTAAATCAACGTACAATGTTGAATTATATTTCAGACAATGAAAACTGCCACAATCTACTTGTCAAGAAATGCTACCTGTAGAAAACATGCCTGAATAGTATTGTTTGAATAGTATTTGTATTTCCTACTTCTAATTTTATTAAGACTTTGTAAAATGTATAAAACATTCCTAAACATACTCATGAGGTTGTGTGCAATTTTGTATTACAAAGCTTTACGACTTTTCGGAACATCATCCAGCAGTTCATGTTTTACAGTCTGGTGTGTGGTCTGCTTATATATCTCAGTAATACCAGAATGAACAAATTAATTTCTTACACTAGAGTTCATAATCCTTGCCTCGATATCACCACATAAATTATTGGAAATAAAACATGTAGTGAATGCAGGAAGCTGCTTATATTCAGAGTTTCATGTCATAACAATTATAAGGATTACACTTCCATTTCATAAATTAGACATCTCCACTGGGGAAGCCTAAGGTAGACTTTGATCTCAGAGTTGATCAAGGCAGAAGACTTGGTTACCATATTTATCTCTTAGCACAGAAAGCCAGGCCACAAGTTGATTGTCCCTTGGATGACATCAGACAGGTTTTTTGGCAGTCCGCTCTGGTGTTTCTGAAATGTTTAGTCTAATGGCTATTTTCTGGACCTATTCTGGCAAAGACAGCATCATGTTGGCTGGGTACTGAGCCAGGATATGTCCCTAGCTGTCTCCCGGTGGCTGGAACTCGAGGAGCAGCAGTATTACTGGCCGGGCAGGCTGCCCTCACTTCCCTGTGGCAAAGCATGGAGGCTGAGGAGGAGCCAAAGTCTCTATTATTAATTTATCTCTTGGGATTTGGTATCCTATTTAGCTGTTCAAAGCTGGTACTGCCATTTGAATATATGTTCATAAAGCCACTACATTGTGCTTTTAAGGTTTTTTACATGTTTTTTACTATGTTACTAAAAATTGAAATATTATGTCCTTCTGTTTGCAGACAAGTGCTTCACAGAAAAATACTAAGATTTAACACCTCTGAATAATGGAAGAGTACCATGTTAAGATATAGAGCTAGTTAAACACTGAGACGACCAATCACTGTTACCAAAGAATTGGTTTTGCTATGTTTTATATATGTAGAAGAGTCAGAACTAGCTCACAAGCATATCAACAAAAATTATTCATGTATATAATGAAAACATGGCAGTTTTCAAATTCATTAAGTCAATTTTCATTTCTCCATTTTGAGTCAATCTGTTTTTTCGGTTCAAACAAAAATTAATGAGTTCTTTCCCAAGTCTCAGTTAATCTGACTGTTTAGGTTGACTTATGTGAATGCATATGAGAATTTATATTCTGAGTTAAAAAAACCCACTTTTTCTTCTTCCTTGCCTTGCCTTGCCTTGCCTTGCCTTGCCTTGCCTTCCCTTTCCTTTTTCCTTTCCTGTGCATGTACCACAGATAAACATTAAGCAACACGATGGAGAAAGGTGTATCTTGCAGGTAACAGTGCTCTTTTTTACATTATTCAGTATTTTATAAATAAGGATCATAATATCTAAGTAAAATGTTTTACAAATCAGGAAACAAAAGGAGGTCAAACAACCCAATGTCAGAATCAAGATAAGAAGTCATTGGCCTTGAACTGTAGTTTAATGATTGAATCTTCCTGCACATGATTTTGAGTTCAATTTTCTTGAATCTATGTAGTTCTCTGAAGGAAAAGTGGGTAATATTCACAAATGAGGAATGCTTAACACAAGCCATGTGATGTGAGATAGATCTAACACATCACATCACTGTTACAGAGCTACACCTGTTAAATGCAGGAATGAGCTTGGCTAACTTGCCTTGGTGTGTAATACATGGTTCTTGGTAATGTTAGCACCTAAAATTCTTCCCTTCTACCCTCAAAATAAGGTGGTATGTAATACTGTGTTGTGCATTATCTTGAGGTTGTTTTTTTTTTCCTCAAATATTGTTCCTTTGAAAAATACTATTTAAAGGGAGATACTGGACCATCTCTACATTTTCACATCTGGAATTAAAATATTCTGGACTTATGGTGTTTTTTTGGCTAGGGTACTGAAATGATCAACTGAAAGATGGAATTCAGCTAGAGGCAGTAACTATACATAGTACATAATTCCTGTGAAGTTGCAGCCTACAGAGCTATCAACTAGACAGTGACATTCAAAATATGAAAACTTTGCTTTTAGCCTTTAAAAGCATTGGATTTTAATATGGAAAGAGTAATTTTTATGTATTAGCGTATTTATCAACTTAAGGCTGTCTTGTCAGATGAACTTTCTGTTCAAAGTTGTGACTCCATTTCACAGATAACACAGGTTCTCATCTCATCTCTGTCACAGTTTGACTCAGGATTGGTAATTAAATGGATTGAAATAATGGTCTCAGTCCCTTCCTCATTCCATCTAGGTAGGGGGAAAGGAGAGACAGAAAAGAGAGAGAGAGAGACTTTCCAGATGGAAGACTATACTAGACAGCTTTAATTAAATACTAATGATAAAGGAAAATATGTACAAATAAATACACATGTGCAGGAATGTGCAAAACCCTATTGCCTCCTCCCACCCCTAGTAGCTCCCACGGCATCTCCTGAGCTGTGAGCAGCTCTGAAATATCATGGAGCTGCTGGAGAGAATGGCAGAGCAGACAGGAGCTGAAGGGAGAGTTATGAGGGTCAGGAATGCATGGGCCAAGGGATCAAAGGTGGAGGATAGATGGAGTCCTCCCTGGATGCCATCATGAACAGAAGAGAAAGGAAGAAGAAGAATGAAGGAACCTAACTTATGTGACCCCTGACTTTATACCGAGTATTACATAGATATATGGAATGGAATACTTTGTCTGTCTAGTTTGCTCCTCCCTATGGGAGGGTTGTACATACAACTGATCTGTTCCTTTAGTGTCTGAAGTAGTAGGTTCAACAAGCAGAGCAAAGTGTCCTTGGTCTCTTCACAGTATCTAAAAACACTGAGCATTATCAGTCCACGAGCTAGAAAACTTGCTGTTCACTGAAGAAAAAAAAAAAAGGTAAAATGATTATTTTCTTCCTCCTGGCTCAAACCAGGACAATCTCTGACTTAGATGTCCCTACTACTGGTATAGACAATATGATAGGAGTTTTTAAAATGAATATTACTTATTTGCTTGAAGAATAGATTAAATGCCACTGCTAGCTTCATGAGGTCTAGAGCATGTCTCTGAAAAAGGCAAATATAAGACAAATAATTTTCTAGTGCCCTTCCTTCTGTTGCTCATAAAAAAGAGGCTAGTTTTCCACAGCCAATGTAACTGATAAGAAATAATCTGATGTAGAAAAAGCATGAGAAAAATGGCAAGAGGAGCACAGACAAATGCAGAAGCAATGAGGACACAATAACACTGGTAAGGCTTTGCTGAGAGAATCATCACCCTTTTTTGCAGTTGATAAGGAAGTGCTTCTTCCAGGTGACAGTCACTAATGTAAGTTTGAGAAACAGAAGCTCCCAGTCTTAGTCAAGTCATGGCTGTCAAAATGACTGAAATGATAATTGCCAATGCTGTATTAGTTTAGCATGGCCACAGAGCCAGGCAGCTGCCTGACTCCAATCTCAATGCAAAATTTTGAGCTTTCCTTGAATGCAAAATGCATGTTTTCCATTTTTAAATATATGTTAGCTCCTCTTACTCTTCTATCTGCTTATGGCTTTCCACCTTGTTCTCTGTTACTGCCCTTTGATGAACACCATAGCTCCATTATTAGGAAGTTTTAGCTTCTCATTTGGAATACCTCAAAGATGATGTCTCACCCTTGCCTTCAAGCAAGCTGAAACAGAAATGACCTCTCTGCACCCCTAGTGTCCCAAGAAAGGATGCCTTCTTAGCATTGGACAAAAGGAAGCAAAAATGTGCTGACACCATCGACGCAGAAGCTGTACCCCTGTCCTCCTGCCCTGCCTTTTCTCAGTTGAAGGACTAATTTTTTGTAGAATCATAGAATGGTTTGGGTTAGAAGGTACCTTAAAGATCATCAAGTTCCAATCCCCTTGCACAGGCAGGGATACCTCCCACTAGATCAGGTTGCTCAAAGCCCCATCCAATCTGGCCTTGAAAGCTTTCAGGGAGGGAGCATCCACAATTTCTCTGAGCAACCTGTTCCAGTATCTCACATAGGTCAACACAGGTTTCTGTAAAAAATCTGGTCTCTTTCC
>NW_009953215.1:939444-944503 GCF_000747805.2 Chaetura pelagica
AACAACCAGTGAAGGACAAAGGCTCCTTACAGCGTGCTAGGACAAGATTTGCTAGATTATGCATGAATTTGCAAAAAATGTCAGCAACTGTATCAATCCATCTACCAGGTGCACATCTGAGGGACCCTTGGTATTGTTTAAGTACCTAAGGCTCTCATAAATTATGGACATTTCCAATTGTACATATATGACAGATCTTGTTACAAAACTCATCTGTCTGAATTAGTTTTTCTCTTTTCTATCTTGAGCTATATGCTCCTGCATGTGTGAATGTTAGGGGAGGATACAGCCTCTTTTCTCCACAAGAGAGGTGCTAAAACAAAAACAGAAAGACAGTTGCTGCCACATGTGTAAGTATATCAATAAATAGTCATGGAAGTGATGCTGCAGGACTATTGGATACTCATAGTCCTTCAGGAACCAATTTCTTCTGATAATTTTGATTTTTTTTTTCCCCCTATCTTTAACATATCTACCCAGCTAGATCCAGAAGGTATTGAAGCAGATTAGGCTGCTCACACAGAGCAGGAAGCAAGGCCATTCACCTGGGACAACTGATGCTCAGCTCCAGTGGATAATTAACATAAAATATTTAAATGCGCCCTGACACCAACATAAATGCTCTAACACTCATGCAGGCCTTTTGTTTTTTCTTCATGGCCCAATAAACAAATATTTCAATCTGAGTGGAAGAGCTTTAACTCCCTTTTGTCAGAGGAAGAAATTAAACTTTTTATTTATGCATGCTGGCTGAGTGCGTTAACTACAGGATGAGTTGCTTACTATTGCCAGTTCCTCAACCTGTGATACATAAAGAAGGTCTGAGGACCTCATGTGGCTCCAGAACAGTGTTTCAGGTTGAAAATCCTAATCTGGAAGAATTGCTCCTGCCCCTCTGAAGCAGCTTAATTACAAGACCCTGACATTTGATTGTTTCATTATTTCAGACTAATTAACTGTGAAGTCCTCTAGCACCTAGATATCTTATTTAAGACTGTGGATTTACTGAGTTATGCTATGGCTGAGAGGAAGATGCTTTAACCTTGGGTGCTATGCTATTCATAACCTTTCATGGACTTGTAGTATGATAATGGTCTCCTCAGAGAGTGAGTTGGACCCTTGGGCCCCAAGAGCACACTTCAGCTCCTGATTGTGTACCTGATTTGCGTGAGCCAATGGCTGCCACACCTTTTCCAGCCCATGAGAAAGTTTCTGCTATGTGCTTCATATGACAGCACAGTTGGGATACTGTGCAGAACAGGCATATTCAGAAAATCTCAGACTGAGGTTTTATGCTAAGTATTCCTATAACAAGACTGTTGGCACAACAAGCGTAGACAAAAAGGGCAATATTGACAAGACCTTTAGGAAGTCCAGCACAGACCAGTCTTTACGGCCAAGTTGTGTGTCCCATTGCTACAAGTGCATGTAAGAAAGGATCTTGAGAAGAGAAAAAGGGCCTAGAGATACAAAGGTAGGCAAGATACACAAATGCTGATACATCTGTTCCTGCTCTCCTCCCCACGGCGCTCTTTCACCCCAAGGAAGAACAACCAGCATGTGTATATATGTGTAAGTCAGAGAAAACATCATAAAAGGTTAAAGTGGACAACCACATTGCAGCATAAGGAGGTCTTGTATGTCAGAGATAGCAAATGGTCACAGCAAAGGCTACTGACAAAACAAGGAGTCTCCTTAGGCATTCCATCCGACATGCATTTTAGAGATGGGACAAACAGACTACAGATTAGTGACCTGTTCAGTGCATGTAAAAGGGATTAATGGGTGACAAATTAAAGTATATTTTACATAATAAAAAAGCAAACATCTAACAGATGCATGCATAAATTGAAATGGAAGAAACAGAAAGAAGAGGAAAGGAAAGGAAAGAGAGTGACCTGAATAGAAAATAATATGTAGTTGAGACACTGAATGCATTGATTCATTCATGTGATGCAAAAAGTGAGGCCAGAGAAAATAACCAAAGCATGGGTTACCATCACTCACATCAGTGGTTTCCCAGAACCTTATTTTGAAATTTTGTATATGTACTCTAGTTACTCTAATGCCATCACTCAGCAAGTTTATTTTATTAAATAAAGGCATATAATGCATTCTGCACTGAAAGAGAGAAAATGTGAACAGTTCATACCACCAAATTTAAGTGGTATTTAAAACCGATAAGAACTTGAATAGTCTGTTACAGCATTACAGAAACCATACACTACTGACAAAACATTTTATATCTATAACTGTTAACAGGCATGTTATGTTACCTCACATATTACTGTTTTCCCATAATTCTTTCGATTTCATACTGTGAAATCCAGCATCTCTGTCACGAGTATATTGGACACATTAGAGTGACTAGATTCAGACCATATATTGGATTTCTTTACTCTTATTTTCATTTTTGTCTACTAGACAACTTGATGTGCTTCCTGTGAAAGACGTTTTTTCATTAAATGGTAATAAAAAGCCATCAGTTTTTAGAATTAGTTCTTTACCTGTAAATGTTCATTTAGTTGTTTCCTGTAATGAAAAAGTCTGGTTTTTTATTACTGAACAACACCTGGCAAGAAAGTACCAATATGAATTACTGAAAGAGCATTCGAAGGATCATTTTTTTGTTTTTATTTCTGTACACTTCACGCCAGTAATGTGATTGTTTGAATAGAATGCTGAGAACTGATACATTTTCATGGAGTATATTTTAAAATAAAAACAGGAAGAATGGAAGGAAGCACTAAGTGCCGTAATTCATTAATGTAATAAAAGCTAGCAGTGGCCAGATTTAAGACATACTAACATTCATAGTTTCCTGTGCTATGACTCTGATCATACCAGTCTAGCAGAAATGGCCTAAAATTTACTAGGTCTCCTGCATTTCAAAGCCAAAGCCAGTGTTCAAAAGGCAAAAGCATCATTCAAAGGCTGTGATGCAGTCACTGTGAGAGAGACCATGAGTATCACAGTGATTTGCAGAAGAGATTTTTATTTCTGCATTAAGGCCATTACAGTTTTATCTGACTACAGACTTTGGTTGATATAGACTACTAATAGCCCTTTGAATAGCTGGAGAAAACTTAATACAGTACACTCATGTTGAGTAGAGTGGTGCAGTTTTGCTACCTCTTGAAATCAGTTCTGTACAAAAAAGACTGACAGAAGAAAAATTGCCTAAAACCACTGTACTAATGCAATGAGGTATTTCTGTGTAACTCTCAAAACAGGAGGTTGTAAGTTATGGGGTTTTAGTAGATGTGTTGCCCTATACAGCACACATTTGAAAACAAATATAACATAGCTCAGTTGACACACTGGATACTTCTTACTCTCAATGCTAGTTTTTAAAAAAAGCAGTGAGAAATATTTAAAATACCTGCCATTTATTCAGGTTTAGTAGTGTGTTTTCTTCATGTTCACCCTTTTGATCAATGAAAGGAGTTTTTAAACAAAGAAAGACAGAAAGATAGTTTATGGTGTCCAGCTTAAACTCTTACAAGCAATGTAATCTTGCAGTCATCTATAACCTTACAGGTATTTTTTAATCATGAGAAAATGGAAAAAAAAATGTTTTACTTAGCTAGTAACTCAGTTTGAAGACCTATTTTGTTTTCTAGGAAGACTTTCTTTGTTAAGTTAGTTAAGAGAATTATGAAGAAGTAAAGGTTAGATCATGAAATTAGATTTTGTTGGGCATGTTCACACACTTACCATTGTAACTAATAGGCATTTTATTTGAATTATTATTTTTTTTTCTGAATAAATATTATATTTGCATAATCTCTGAATATGTCACCTCTGATTTAGAGGATTATTAAAATCTGCCCTCAAATAGTATCTTAAGACTTGGGGACAACAGAAGACAAAATATATATAGATGTGTACAATATGTTCTCATTCGGTTGTTATGTGTTTTATATAGATGTATTGAGATTAAAAATAAAATCAATTATGATTGGAAATATCTGTGAAACAAGTAATTGTTAAATTCACTAACTCAATTTGAGGGACAAAACACAACTTTCAACTGTAAGTTGCATTTATATAAACCTGGGAGATTTATAGGAAACAAACTATTTTATCTTTCACTAGATCAATGAAATGAAAGCTTGTAGAAGAATAGTTAACACTTTTTAATCTTATTTTCTTATTATTTTATTAAAAGGACTATGTGAAACAGCTAGACATTGTTAAAAGAAATATTATTTGAATGTTCTTTTAATACATTTTTTTTGCAATGTTTGACTTCCAAGGTAATGTTAGATAAGCCTTAAAGGAAAGAGCCAGGCAGAGTGACTGGTCCAATGAATAGTGCACTAGACAGGGATGTAGTATCTGTTGTCATTGCTCTCTAAGATATGCAGTGCTCTTGGGCAATTTAGTCTTGTGTCCTTTTTTCTCAATTCCTTTTTTGTCAACAAAGATGAATTATTAAGTGTTTACCTGATGATGCACAACATTTTAGGGAAAAATGTCCTTTTTCATGAAAAGCTGTAGTTTTTATGCAGAAACTACGAAGACCAATATTTCAATTTTCAATCAACTTTAAAAAATAATAATCTGGTTTATCTTTTGTTTTACATAGATGCATATCTTTATTTATATGTATATTACTGAAATGACTTTTCCATTAAAAAATAATCTGTTTGGAGAACTTTAATCTTCCCTTGGACAGACCTAGATTGTGTAAGCACAGTATTCTGGGTAAAAAAAAAAATAAAAAATAGTTGCTGTGTTATGGGTTGTTTGGGTTTGATTCTTTTTTTCTTTTATTTCTGTTCCTGTGTGCCACCTTAACTAATCTCTATATATGAAGACATCCAGAGATTGTCTGTCTGTCTCTTACTACATTCCTGCAAAGTGCTATAGCCCTGTGAAGTCAGACTCCAGTTTCAAGCTTCTGGGGACAGTCTTTGCATGCATATATTCAAGATATAGGGACGAAAGGTTCCAGTTTGCCTCAATTTTCAGAAAGAAAGAAAGAAAGTACTCTCTTAGAAGAGACAGAAAGGGGAAAAAACACCTAGGAAAATGAATAAAATAATGTATAAGG
>NW_009953215.1:944567-992494 GCF_000747805.2 Chaetura pelagica
TTAAGTGGTATGAAAATCAGTAGGAAATATAGGAAAACTATATGGAAAACATATCTGGGGAGTAGTTGCTTTAAGGTAAAAGACCCTTAACAATCAAAAAAGAAGTTATTGTAAAAAATGCAACAAATGCAATTAAAGAGATTATAAGAAGGTTTATCATTTGAGGCACTTTTTTATCATTTGAAGTTAGTACAAATGCTAACCAAATAGATACTCTAAAAACATAGCTAATACCCTCCAACCCTAAAAAAATACCAGCTATTTTTCTGGTGAAGCTTTTTTTCTTCAGTTCCTTTCATCTCCCATAGCTCATCTCAGTCTTCATCCAGCTTAGGAGGACCAGAAGCTTTCCCATTGTATGAAAAAGTAAAGAATCTCCATTGCTATAAACTAATGATCAAGGAGGTGTATAAAGGTGTAAGAAAGGGAAAGCATGAATATTTTTGGAGAACAATAATAGTTAAGGAAACACAGGTCTGTTAGAAGAAGCTTGAAATACAGTAAGATCTATTTGCTCAGCATAATAAACAATTGCTCCAGATTCATGACTCACTCCTTTCATGTTAATAGTTTACAATAATTTAGGTAATAATACAGAAAATAATCAGTCTGAACTTTATTATAAAGGGAGCTAAGAGTTACAGATATCATGAAAGCAATGTCCTTGTAGAAAGAGAAATATAATTTGTGGACAGTATATGTTTATTTGAAAAACAAACAAGACCAAAGGACGTTATGAACTTTGTTCTAGGAATCAAGCCAGGTAAAATAAATAATATTAAACTTGGCTGGCATTCGGAATCCGATCATAACTCTAGAAAATGTGAAGAACTTTGCAGAGTTAATTGAAAGGTGTCATTTCTAAGACCTTAAAAGCAGACTCTTTTAAGGCAGTTCACAGTGTCAGATTCATAAACCTCAAGAAAGTGTTTTATAACCTAAAGACCAAGGACTGGTGCACCATTTCCCACAGAATCCACCACTGGTTCATAAATCACAGAAACTCCATGTAGTGCTAGGCCATGGGAGGTCATGCCAGCCAACAAACCATCTTTCTGCACAATATGCACACAAGAATATTGTTTAAAAGTATTCCATCACACAAAATGGTGGAAACTGAAGAATGGAAAAGCCACAAGAAAGGATTTGTCAATATATGTAGCTGAGAATTTAGTGGATCAATTAACAGACTCTCAAGCAGTGTGCTAATAATTTGACTTTTAGAAAATAGGCTGAATAAGATAAAAGTGTTTCCTCATTGTTTGAGTTACGAAAAATTTTTGATTTTGTGAGTTCTTCATAGTGCAAGTCTGATCTAAAAAATTTTAGGCATAGCTTACATGCATATCAAACATTCTGCAGTAGCAGAGTGAACCCATGGATATGACTCTTACTTGCCACTGCCTCCTTGTGTCCTCTATCAGCATCTTGGCCTCTGGCAAATTAATTTCTCTCTCTTTCTCTTTTGCTCTTCTGAAAAAAATTAAAATAGTTAGCCATTATAAAGAGGTGTTGAGTGATTACCTAATTTCTGCACAATGTTTCTTCATTGATTCTTTTAAAAACATGCTTTAAAATGCTTTGCAGTTTTTGTTGTTGTTGTTTTTGTTGTGGGTTTTTTTTAAATAATTTGTTTGTTAGGTTTGTAATTATAAATAATTACCAAAAAGTGGCTTACAGTAAAATGAATTTCCATAAACATGAGAGTTAGAATTCATGGAGGTACTGATTTCAAAACTTGTACATGTGATGTCTCTCCAATTAACCACATACAAAGATATCACTAACCACACTTTGGAAGCTAAATGAAAACCAAGTATCTGATTGTGAGCATATATAGTGAAAATAAATAACTTTTTAGAAGGATGTTAAGAATTTAGGTAAGAACCTCATCTCCCCTGAGATGTAGCCATATGATAAATATTCAGGAGCCTAAGCAGTATAGAAAAGTCCTCTTTCAGTATCAGATTTGATAGTAGGGGTAGAGATTCAAAGGATGAAATTTGTCAAATACATAATTTTGAATAAAATTTTTTTTAAATTCTATTTTCATAATGTTTTACTTCTTTCTCAGGGCATTTTAACTGGTTTAATTTATATTAATAATAAAATTTTTCAGGCAGCAATATAAGATTGACAGTATAGCTTACCTTTACCTGGTGCCTTTTCAAATTGAAACCGTCCTTCATGGAAGAAACCCTGGTAAAACAAACACTTTTGTTTGCTTGTTTTCCTTGGTTTGTAATAAAATTTTATGGCAGATGAATCTGCAGCTGCACGAAAACATTCAGACTCTTGATTACAGTCAATTACTTGCTTTAGAGAAATCTGGGTAATGGAAGATATTAATGTGATAATTTAAAAACAGAGATACTGTGATCATGACAGTGAAGATTTAGAATAAAAGGCATCAAGTAAGCTAATAGAACTAAGCCAAGTGTGACTAAGTGGGATTGAACATAGTAGAACAACAACCTAATAATTTTTGAAAGGCATGAAAGCTATGGTAAACAGAGCAATCAGCCAAATTATAGATAAGAATAACCAATAAACATTATTCGAAGCAAATGGTCCAGAATATAATGGGATTCTAAAAATTTTTATAAGAATAGCATTGGATGTGATTTTACAGGTTGGAGTGAAGACCTGTGGCAGGGGAAGCACTTCCCTCTCAACAGTGTGATTAGAGGCTAGATATTCAAATGCTTGCAGGAAGAAGCTCACATTGTATAATGTGAAATGATAACAGGGGCAGATCTTGTGAGGCATCATTAATAACCCCAAATGTTAGTGTATTTAATGGAAAATCAGGATACTAATCAACTTTGGGGAAGAAATCTAGTAAATTAAATCTAATAATTATGTATTTTCCCTAAGCCAGGTACCAACAGAGACTAAATGAGTAGGGAAAGAGCAAACAGTGTTTATGTGAATGAGATCGATGCATGTCAGCAACACCTCTGAAATTAATTCTAGGATGCATGAAGAACTACTCAAAACTGAACAGAAGGAACAATGAGTATCTTTGCAGATATTATTATGCAATAATAATATTGCATAATATGCAGAGTACTATCTCTGCATAATAAAGGAATATGGAAAATACAAGGAAATCCTACATCAGTCATCTTAGCTTTAATAGTCAGAAAACTACTGGAAGGCATTATTAAGTGATCAAGTTGTAAACACTGACAAATGATGAACTGGCAATAAAATGAGCAATTATGAACTGACAAAAAAAACAATCCACCATTAAGTTCTTGAGACCAAATCAAGCCAAAGCAGATTATTTTGGGGTGTTTGCAGCATAAATGAAGAAGAAGCAGCTGATCCTGCTGTCCACACACAGCTTGCGTAAACAGGCTGAGAGGGTAATAAGTCCAATGTGATCTGAAATTAGAAACAGTTAAAAAGCATATTCAGACAACAAATGTTAGTGACATGTTCTCACATTGGCAGGACCCTCAGGAGGGACTCAAAATTGGTCTGCCCAGACCCAGGTTATATTTAATATTTTTACTTGCAGCTTGGAATAGGGTAAACACACATGCTTAACAAACTATAAAATTATACCAGCCTAGAAGGCTGGTAGTCTGGAAGCAAGAATGAAATGTTTATTTTTTGGTATTGTTAAACTGGAAAATTACTCAAAAGCAATGTGATGAAGTTCAGAAAAGGTAAATGTAACTCACTTTATCCAGAAAGGGAAAATCAGATACCTAAAGGCAAAATTCTAAAACTTAACTAGGCAGCAGTTTTACAAGAAAAGTGTAGGAGTTTTGTTGGACAACAGACTAACAATTATCTACAATGTGATGCTATTTTAAATAAAGCAAAATTTGTGATATGATATACCAAAATGTTTCCTACAAAAGACAGGACAATAGTTGATCCATTTACATCCACTGGTGATGTCTGGAACATTGTGTTGTGTTTCAGATACTCTTCTTCAGCACAGGATTGTAGTCCAGAGAAAAGTAATAGAAAGAAATAGAATACTTGAATGTTTTATTTTAGCTTTATTTAATTTCAAAAAGGGAATATTGATTATATTTTTTCAAAATGTAAATGTCTGTCACAAGCAAGACTACATTCTCCTCTTTTTTCCCCAAAGAGAGAATTTTAGGTCAGATTTTAGGGAAATATTCTAAAGCCATAAATTAATATTAGTATAGAAATCTGTCAGCTAAAGGAATTACTCAATCTCCCTTACCAAAGCTTTTAAAGACAATATAGATTTTTTAAGTACTCCAGATTTATGTGTGCTGCCTAAGCACAGAGGAGGGAATGACCCCTTCTGGTACAATATATTTCTATCATGCTATGGCATAACCTTACATTCCTGAATACCTCTCCCTCTCTCTACCTCTCTGCTGAATTGAAAACTCCATGTATTAAACCACATCTGGAGAAAATATTGCCAATATTAAACAAATAATTAAGAAGTTGCCAAGTAATTTGCATACCATAAATTAAATAAGTTTCACTTTATGTTGAATAGTCCATTTTTATTACTGTTCATTCCCCCCAGTGAATTCACTGGTGATTACTGAAATAGCCTACACAATACTGTAGCTCTGGACTAAATATTATTCTTACCAAGAGAGAGAATTTCCTCTACATTATCCTTCTATTAAGAAAAAAACCTCTACAATGACTGGCCACACAACCTCAGACCTGCTGGATTTCAAGGCAGCTTGAAGCCACTCATAATTTGTCTACACATACTGAAGTGAATGTGAAACTGTCAGAACAAGTTGATCAATTATGCACCTCATGCCAAGTCACTGCAATAAGAATGTATTTTCTTGCTTTGCATAAAATGTCAAAATGTTGACATAACTAGTATTAAGAGATATTTACCCAAATATATATTTCTCAATACTCCGTTACCTGTTGAATACTTCAATCTTTCCTGAATTTGGAGCATTGTTCAATAATCCTCGTATCTGAGCCATGTTCAAGGATTGTAGATAATCCTACTGTGGTCCTGGATCTATTTAATAGCTGATGGGTTTTTTTTTTAGAGAGGAAAGGAAACACACAGGGTAACACTCAGTTTGAACTGTTAGCCATCTGCTCCATAGCTCTTCTAAATATTTACAAATAGTTTTTCAAACACAGCAAAAAAAAATTGCATAAGAAAAAAAAACAAAAGACAAAACACTACAGTAGTGCAGACCAAACAGGTATAAAATATTATCTCTGTTAATACTTCATCCTCCAACAACTAAGGAAAAATGTAATCTGGTTACTTATAATCATCTCATTCACCAGTCATGTGCTATGAGAAGTTTGTAATTATTTAACCCTTTGTGATTTTTCCGCTGACTCATGGGGTGCAAAGAAGAGATGAGACAGGAGAGAATTTGGCTTCTAGGAGATTGGTTTAGATCTTTATTAAAATCACTACCTTTATGGATGATGGAGAAGTCTGAAACAAAATCTGACCACAAGAAAATGGAAGAGTGAATTGCCTAGTTACCATAGGACTGGGAAGTAATTCTTCCTCTCTTCAGCTAGTCAAGATCTGGTGATGTGATTAAAGACCTTGCTTAAATAAGTGACTTTACCTTTGGTCAAAGGAAAGGGATGTGCAAGTTGCAGTGGACAGGAAGAGAAGAAAGGAGAGAAGGAGGGGATGTTTAGTGATAAGGTGTCACGACTTGGGTAGTGCAACCCCAGGAGATTCAGATTGAATCCCCTTGCTTTCTAAACTTCTTCTCAGAGAGCAGCATAGGTGTGGCTGGATCCAACCTTAGTCTTAGACCTGGCCCTTCCAGGCATAGTGATTAAAATGACATAGTCTGAGGAAGAGAGATGGAGGGGTAGGGGGGATAGGTTCAACACCACTTCCCACACTTTTCACTTACATATGGTTGCAGTAATTTCCAATGTGTTATTATGACTTATATCATAAATAGGAAGACTAAGTAAAGATTTTAAAAGTAACAATGACATAATCTTCTTCAAATCTCCCTCCTTTTCTGTATTCTTAGTGACATTTATCATCAGGCATCATTAAGCATCACTCTTCTCATACAGGCAGACCACTTACAGTGTAAACAATGAACTTACCACTAAGAGGGTTTTATGCAACAATTTTGATCATTCTCACCTTATTGTATTTTCCTGCCACTTGATAAAATTCTGGCTGAATCACTAGAAACAAGCAAAGAAAGGATAATATTTCATTCTTCATCTTGACTTATTATTTTGGGAAGTTTCTGTCTATGGTTAATTATTCTCACAGAATCTTAAGATCTATGAGAAAATGTAGTAACGTTTCTGATTGCATAAATGTTTTCCTGATAACTCAAGACAGAAAAACACAAGAATCTACCTCCTGCATTTTCATTCCTTGAAACTGTTATGTGTTTGAAGGAAGAATGGACCTAAGCCAGAACTCCAAGACCAAACCCTTGTCAAATGGTTTATCTCTAACAGCAGAGATACTTGGACTCCGGGCAAAAATGCTGAGCTCCTCTCTGCATACATGGCCATCTCAAAGGCTGCTAAACCTAACCTTGTTCAGAGACTGTCAAAGCATGCTGGGCTGTTAGTCACACTGTGTTCAGGAAGTTTTTGCTGGTGGGATTTTCTACATGGTGCTGCCTTTGGAAATGAAGTCCTGGTTGCCAGGGGGTAAAAAGTGGTGATTAGGACTGATTCTGCATTTCCTCCAGATCTGGTATCATTCTACCCTCAAATGCAAATGTTGTTGTGCCTATATTGCCAGTGTGAGCCATGGGAGGCAGGTGTCCTTTTTCAGAAGTATTTAGCTGTGAGAAAATCTCATAGCAAGATGGTACTGGGACTCTGAGGGCATTCATTTTCAAGTGTTACTGCCCCTGCCTGTCCCCTGGATCTCTCCCCACCCATCTACAACCCAGAACCCAATGTGAGCCCTCCAGGGCCATCAGCCCCTGTCCCAGTAACATTGCAGCAGGGTTGGTCCCCAGCTCCCCACAGCTCTGCCCTCCCTGGCCATGGGTTCTGCCTAGCCAGGCCCACCCATGGGCCCAAATCCCAGCCTGGCCCCCAGGGAAGTGCCAAATGCCTGGGGCTGGGGGTTCCAGGAGGGCAATGTGATGGACTCCAAGAGCTGTAGCCCAGGACACTGACATCAGTGATCTTCACATCAGGGCATAACTCTCCTGGGTGACAGAGCTTTCCAAGCAAATCCTCTGGTCTGTATGTATAACCCTGAGAATTGTTGCACAAACCCAAACTCTAAGTGGTTTTGTGTATATTTGATTTATCTTGTACTGGGAGAAATGCTGGGCTAACAAGGAAAGGACTTTTCTAAATATGCTGTAACCTAGAGAGTGTTCTGAAAACAGGAGTGACAGAGGAAGTCACCTGGTCAGCCATCGAACTGTCTTTAGCTCTCTTGTGAGCTAAAAACTGCAGCAATAGCATGTAAACCAGAGCAGGAGCAGAGCAGAGGGCGGTGCATTATGCAGGGAAGGAGGGAGAGGGGACTCAGATGGTGCTTAAGCAGCAGGGAGATTCCTGTATGTAAGAGAGGGATCTCTGTAGACCAGACACATTTGTCTAACTCCCCAGGAGCTTTTGTAAAGCTTCAGACTCAGAAGGGCTTAAATTACTTCTCCCTTCTCAAACTATTTCTAGACTAATTTCTAAGATTATATATTAACAATCACTTATTTTAGCAAAATGTACTACTCCAGTAGAGTTGTTTCAGCTGTGAAACTTCTGAAATAAGTTAAACAACTGAAACAGCATATGGTATGAAGCACTACTCAAATGAAAAAGAAAACCAAACACAACACTTATTGAAAATCATGAAAGGACTAAATATTTTCTCTCTTCATTGCCTTCCTTGAAGCACAAGACCAGAAGCAAGCTTTACAAATATTTAATACAGCTTACAAATAAATTACATAAGCAAAAACTAAAGACCAGATCCAGGCAGAGGGAGTCTCACTGTGAAAAAAAACACTGTACAGTCACCCTTTTTTTCTGACAGAAATACAAGTCTGTCTTTCATATCTTGTTTTCTACCAACTTTGTAACAGAGTTATCAAGACTTCACAGGAAAGATGAAATTGTTAGAAAATTTTCACTCTAGTCACCCTGTCTAAAGCCCTAAGGAAAAAAAAACAAAAGCTGGTAGAGAAAACAACTGATCTACGACAATAGCATTATTACTTAGGAAATAGACCTTGCCCTTGAGATAAAGGATAAGTGCATGAAATGAAATGCTGTTATTCAGTGTTTTGTACTAGAATAGCAAGACCCTTGCTAAGTGCAAATAGTACCACAAATCTCAAATAAACCTTCAGCTTCTTTTTAATTTTATTGTCTTATTTCCCCTTCTAGATAAATTCACTTTTACTTGAGAGTCAAGGGTTTTCCATCTAATCGTATTCCCCCATAGGTTTAAAAATTTCTGTTGCCTTTTACCATTGTACGGAGTGTGTGTCTCCTCTTCTCAGATGCAGGGCAACATTGCCATCTTGATCACAGGAAAGCTTATATTCAGATGAGGTGTACCAGAAAAGCATTTTTGTAGATTAAGGTAATAATCAGATTTGCAAAAGGCATGCTTGCACAGCTTTTTGTATCAGACTGTGATGTCTGCAGCAATCAGAAAGAGGAGTTATTGTCTGCATAAGCAGGCTCAAAAAAAGTGTATGTACAGTGGAGGCTGATATCCTTGGAATATTCATTACAACATTCAGATTCACATAGTGGGTTTTTTTCTCAGTATTACAATATCATGACTGGATGTTCAGTACCATAGGCCTTTTTGCTTCAGTTAGGTCACCAAACCTGTGCTACTTGTTGATTTGCAGGATCTCATTGCCTCTATTGTATTGGATGGATATTTTTCATATTTTTTATACAACTGCTCTGTACTAATATCTGTGTCATCAAATCTGGCTGCTGGTCTATGTCTGGGTGGGAATTCACACACAATAGTTGGGGTGGCACAGAAAAACAGCAACAACTCCAGTTATCATGGCCTCTGCACTTCTGACATCACCTCCTGCCAGGTACTTGCTGTATTCACAGCTCCCAACATTTTTTTCTGAAATATTGAGTGATTCCTGAAGGGGTTTTGGAGAAGTAATAGTGATTTTTTTTATTTTTTTTACTAATTTTCTACCAAATGATGAGAGTGAAAATGGTGAAAGTCTTTTAGTCATCAACATTCACAGGAGCAGGGTGGCTGTAGTTTATAAAATGCTTCCTTTAATTCTTTTTCATAGCCAGATATTAAATTTTGAAGATTTTAATTTCAACTTCTGAAGGATTGTGTGGAAATTCCGTAGTGTTTAGCTGGACTTTGATGTTTTGTCTAAATTTGTTGTAATTGCAGTTTACAGTATAACCTCTAATTATTCCAGTAGGAGAAAATATTATCCTTATAAAAATCCCATAAGACAAATTAACTGCTCTTTAGCTTAACATTAAACTGAGCTGATGACAATACCATTACTGCTAGTGCTTTTTCCCTTCGAATTTCAGAAAGTTTCACTAGGAAAGTTGATGTTGTTTTACAGATGAGGAAACTGAAATAATGAGAAGGAGCTCTTGTATTTTAACTAATCTCTTTTTACAATACTATTTTATATTCTTTTTTGTATTTTCCTCATTCATGAATAATTTATCTGTAAAGGGAGAACAATGTTAGAGAAAAAAAATCTGGTGGAAAGCAGATTACTGTGGGTTGGTTTTAGCTTTATTACATTATTTCAGAAATACAAAAATGCATTTAAATGGGGGTTACATTTAAGTGAACTAAGCAAAAACAACTTGCACGTCACATATCATATTAGGGGTCTAGAAGACTAGATTTAGTTTTCATGTAGCTTCAGGTTTCGTTGCTAGTGAGTTAGATTGTTTAAACAATTTTTTTCCCGCAGCATTAGTCTGCAAATCAGCTCTGACCAGACCTGACCAAAAATTATTCTTATCAACTTTCTTTAAGTGAAGAATTATAACTTTGATAGCCTCAGCTCTGATTCCTAGAAAAGGCTGTTATTATCAGGAAACCTGCACTCATTTAGTGTACATTACTGAATAGGATTTGTCAAGAGGCCAAAAGCCTGGGGAGCAGCTCCCGCGATATAAAGGCTGTGATCAGAGATAAAACATCAGAGCTCAGCAGAGCAGGTTCCTGTGCACGGCTGTCTCCTCTTTTCCAGTGCCTTCTGCAAAAGGGACTTCAATTGGGATGGGGCTGTCAGGGACAAACCTTGTGTCAGATTCCCTGTTGGTTTCAAGCAGTTTCTGAAGTCTTAATGTTTTGTCTGCTCCAGCTGGAAGGAGTGAGAGGATCTCTTTTGGTGGTTGAGAGAAAGAAAAGGAAGAGAAGATACATCAGCAGTAGAATCAGAAAGCAGCTTGCACTCTTTTAAGAGGCTTAATATTGTTCATATATATTGAATGACTGCTCACAATTCCAACTGAAACCACAGGATGAGCAGCCCTGTGAAATGAGTAATTCTGTTGCCTTTGTACCCACATGCACAGCTTGTTTGACCTCCCCAGCTTACTAAAGTGTAATACTTTTATTTGAAATAAGTGTTTGTCCTGCCATTCTCCACACCGAGGAATATCTTAGCAACAGATTACAAACAAAACACCTTTTCAGTTAACTTTTAAGGTTGCCTTATGCCTTTCCAAGAGATTGAAGAAGGTGATACAAACTCAGGAAATTAATCAAAGTACAAACCTTTCTTCTCCAGAGCTGGCAACAGGCACAGCTTCCTGTGCACAGGAGCACAGCCAGGGCCTTAGCTCTCTGCGCTGGGGAGGGGAGCTGAATCAGTTTAGTAGGGTTATGTCTGTAATACAAAGAGACCTGGGGATTGTTTCAGGGGATGAAGCAGAGCTGCATTTACATTGCAGTTGTGGTTTAAACAGTCCCTGTTTTCTGGGATTTTGATCTGAGACAGTGTAAGTGGAGGTGAGATCATGTCACTGCAGTGCAGAGATGTTGCAGGCTGTGTGAGTACACACAGAGCAGGGCTCTCACCTCTGCCAAGGGACTACGAGAGAGCATGTTCTCAGGATAACAGTGCCTGGGCAGAAGCATAGCAATACATAACAGAAGCAGAGCAATACGTAGAAACCTGTGAATTGGAGAAGCTGGGATGTGAAAAGAACCATAATGCTTGAAAATATATTGGCCATTTCCAGCAGAAATCTCAGCACTCAGCAAAGTATGTATGACTTGTTTGGAAGGTGTGAATCTCACTCTCTTCAGGAATGGGCTGCAAGGCTGTGTGTTAGCAGCACGCTGAGCAATGGCTCAAATGCAGCAGGGGAATAGTTAACATTTGACACGACCCCCCCTGCACTGCCCGGCTTTAGGGTCCCTGGGCATTACAGGGCAAAGGCAGTTCTACCTCAATTGCAAAAGAGGCTTCAATTGCTGGGCAGGACTGAAGTCTTGCTAAAAAGCCTGCTAAGTTTTTTAGTTATCAGCTTGAATGTTAAGTGAAACAATTACTGACACACATCCGTGTTTGAAGGTTTCATTCACTTTTATGAAGAGTTTCTATTTCCAGACATTCAGCAATTTCAAAACAAACAAATGATGGGCTTCAAGGTTTCTCTTCAAGTTTAGCAAGGAAAGGCTTCTCATTATATTCATCCTTTCCCAGTGAATGTCAGCACAAATATGAGAGGGTAATAATGTGAAAATTAAAAGCATTATAGCACAGAAGGAAGAAAAATCATGTCAAAATCTTTCAGAATGTAATGTGTTAGCATGGCATGAGTTTGTCTCTTTATTCACAACAGGAACATTGAACTGTGAACTTAATTTAATCATTCTTCAGTTTTCCAGCATTTATAATTCTACATATGCCCTTTTCTTGTCATTGGTGTTTTGAAAATTGCACAATATTGTTGACATCAATTGAGATCCCAGACTTTGAGGTGCAGAATCCCACCAGCTCCCTTTGGCTGCTGCAGAATTTGAAAGTGAACAACCCTGCCAAGTGGGACAGCTTAGTTGGGGTAACATTCCTGCAATATTTCCCTATGCTTTTATATAGTGTTTGGATATGGTAAAAGCAGCATTTTTTAAAAAAGAAAGATAGATTATTTGGAAGCATCACCATTTCTGACTAAAGACCTGTAGACTTTCTGAATCTTTGTACATGAGATAGCTATACAGTGGCATAGTTCTGACAATGTTTGAAAGCCTATGTTCACTAGTACATGAAAATGAATGTCATTTTTACATATCCACTTGGAATTCAATATTGGCTATTTAAATAGGTTATCCAGAAAACAAAACAAAACAAAACAAAAACAAAAAAAAACAACCAAAACAAAACAAAACAAAAAAAACCCCACAAACATGTTAATTTAGGTTCTGACTCAGGCCCTCAGACAAAGAGAACTCTAGCGTTTGGGAATAGAAATAAGATCTTGATTTGTTTTCTTGCTAAAAAAATGTATGTGCTTTGAGTATCACTCTATTGAATAGTAAAGGTGCTGAGATGACTAACCTGGACTAAATTGTCACTTTTACATGCTGAATGCCTGAAGTATTTTTTCTGTGGTAAGTTAAATCTGAACTACACAGAAATAATTTAGTAACTTAATTTTCATGTTCTGCCATATAAATCAAGACTAAATTCTAGCTTAGCCTTCTGTTTTAATATAGACGGAATGCTAGGTTAATAAAATAATACTAATATATGCTGTTTTCATTATGGAATATAAAAGCTCTTTGTATCTCTTTTTTTTTTTAAGAATTAACATAATTTAAATTTCAATTTGGTATTTTCATTTGAACTTTCCCATTTTCATTTGTAAAAACAAACACATTTTTCATATGAACACTTTTAGAATTTGTTGAATAATAAATGTGTTTTATGCCAATACCAGTAGAACAGACATGTCTTAAATTCACCTCTAGCTTCTTTTCAGTCATGGAAAAAGTAATAGAATTTTCCTAGTAAATATACAGAGGGGGTAATGTGTGCCTTCAAATCATTCAACAGGAGAAACAAAGTATGTGAGTTTGTTTCCCGTACTTGAAAGTAATGGTGCCATTCAAAATCAGAATTAGAAGAGCAGAAATAATGACCTTGTTTTCTTGTCATGGTTGACTAAGTTTTTGAGACATTGGTCTCAGGAAACTAAAACTTGTTTACAAGCAATAGCACTAAGAATTTATTACAATTTCACACCTTGAAAATAGAGACTTTTTGCATCTACTCAGGAAAAATACCAGATGATGGCATTAAAATAATAACACAAAATGCACTCAAAGCTATTTGCAAACTGAGATACTTGTTTTACGATTTGCTTTTTAGCTACTAATTTTATTCTTTCTATATTAGTTGGGAATCCAGTGGAATAAAGGAAAGGAAGCATTTGCACTCACATTGTTGGCTGCATTAGAAAACAACTGCTTTAATAATTTGCTTATCTAGCCTCCCTGGCCTCCTGTCTCATCTCAAAAATCTCCAAGGAAATGACTGAAAATAAGAAGGAAGCTAAAAACCATTGAACTCAAAGCCCTGGGGTCACGGCCTGGCTTAAATCACTACAAGAGTCTCTGAAAGGCAGCGTTGACTCCAGCCCCTTGGCCAGCACTATTGTTACTGCCCTTGTCAAATCTAATTGGGAAAAGAAATATAGACTGCAAAGCTTTGTCTGCAATGCGCCTCAGAAGTCTGAAGAGGATTGTAACAAGTGTGTGCATTTTATTTTCAATGTTTTCACAGAGAGCACCTGCTAAAAGGATGAAGCTTTCTGTTTGTCTAATGATGCCAGCTTTGTGAGATAAAAGGACAAGGAAGTTGTTTGAACAACAGCCTTGCTAAAGAGCATTGCTGTTATTTTTAGCTCAGTTTGTTCACAGACAGGTCTGGCATGGCTTCTTCAACTGCTCAGTCCTTTTCCAGAAGGAAGGACCTTTCTCTCACTGGATAAGAACCCAAATTAAGTAAAGAAAACAAAAACATTAATTGCAATTTCACTACTGTTGGTTCATACCACTTTGCAACACACAGGGAGGATAAATTGTACTTAATCAGACTTTGGTGAAGTTCCACTGATCCCAGTAATTTTCTCCAGTAATGCTTGCCTTTAGAATAGGCAAGTATCAGAACCTGAATAAAAATGCAATACCAGCTGTGGTGTCCAGACTGTGCTATTAGATTTTATTAATGTAGTCAGTGATGTTGGAGACTTGTAAACAACAGTCAATGTATTTTCCACAATGTATTTTTTTTTAAAAGAGAGAATAATTGTAGTATTTAGATCTGCACACACGTGGAGGTTTTGTTAGATGGCATTTTGTTGGGTTTTTTTTTTCTTCTAGGACAAAAACTACTTTTAGGGGCATATAATTCAATTTTATTGTGAATAGGTGTTTGGAAATGAGAAAAGTAGTTCTTTAAAATGAAATCACATTTGACATTCCTGGTATTTCATCTTCTTTCCCTTTGATTACAGTTAAAATCCGTGGATTTCACGAGATCATTGTCACATGAAATCTAGGAAAGGGTGAAAAACATGAAGAAAGGGAGGAGAATTAATAAATTCTAAAAATTTCCCTTCAGCTGTCATGCATTGTCTCTGGGGAATCAAGGCCACATATGCCCCAGAGAAGTTGTGACAGCATAAATGAAGTTTATTTGGGAGCTATTAATGTTAGAAAGAACAGATTTATACAAAGCAGTCATTGGTGGAAGAAAATAACTTCACATAAATTAACTGGTTCTAAATGCTTTGTGTCCTACATGACTAAGCAGTGGGTGGCAATCAGAAAGAAAAAGTGATGAATGATATTGAACAATTATGAATTTCTAAGTAATGGTACCCAAAACTAAACTTTTCTTTTGAACATAGTGTTTCCTGCTTTTGTTTGTGTAACAAAGCTGAGAGGAAAAACACAGCTCTTTTGAGAGGAAAAATGGAGTATAGTTTAAAACTGTCACTCAAGGTCACTGTTGTATTATAATGCAGACAGATGAATGGGGAAAAGATGTCAAATACTTCCCAAACACCCATTCTGCCATATTTGGAGATGGGAGTGAAAAACGCATTTATACTCACTAAATATGCCTTGTGGGTAGTCTGGAGAATACCTGTATATGGAGTACGTGCATACTACCTGAGACATTCTGCTCTTACTTAACCTAATGGAAGTTTTGGTAGTGTTTAGCTATGCATTAATTGAAAAGAGTGAACAATATTTTCTTATGATCTGAATTAAAGAGGTACACAAGAAGGTGAGGATGCTGTACAGTGACAGGAGCACATGGAGAATTGAAGAGAAGCAGGATCAAACTAATCAGTACAAAGTCAGGGGTACAGCCTATAGTTTTGAATGGAGCACTAGCTTATGGTGAGGAGACACAGTAGTCAAATATGTGATTCCTCACAACAGATCTTTTATATAGTAGTTGACTAAAACTAAATAAAGTTCTGAATTTTCTCAGCATGGCCAATGCATACCTTGCTTCTGAGGGCATGTGTTGAAGAAATGATTCTGTGGACAAATTTGTTTAAGGTTGGCTTTCACCCATGGTGAGGTTTCAGTGTCTCAGTGGCCTGACTAAACCTGCTGTGGCTTGTTTAGACTTGTCCATGCCAGAAATTTTGAGGTTCTGAACCTTGTGCAAGACTGTAAAAGAAGTAGATATGATTATATTTAGTTCAGTTGTGTGCAGCCTGAGCTGTCATTCGCCAGCAAATATTTTCTTTTCAAAGAAGCTGATGTACTGTGTGGTTGCAGTTGAGATGACTAGGGCTAAATTATTCCTTTTCCTGAAACAGTGACACTGAGTGAGGATTTTGGGGATTTTGATTTTCAAGGACGTTCCTGCTTAGAATATATCAGTACCCATAGGCTCTGCACCAGTGAAAATAATTTTTCCTTCAACTTTCTATGTTTTTTAAAATATTTTTTTAATCCTGTCCAGTTTAATAAAATATATTTAACAGAATTCGGCTTTTAACTTTATTGTATGGCCTTGCACTATCAGAAAACCCAGAGCCCTGTGCACTAAACAGTACAATTCCTGGAATTCAATCTGTCAGTACTTTCTGGGAATACTACATATGCTCTACTGACTCATACAATTTTGGTTGGAAGAGACCTGCTGACACTACTGCTCTTCCCTTCAGGACAGAAGTGTTTCTGTAAAAAATATTATATAAAAGTCAAAGGGAACATTAATATCAGCCAGTTTGTGTCATATTGTGACAACCCAGAGAATTCATTCTGCATCACACATAAACTTCAGAAACTAGAGAAAAATTTTAGGGAAAATTTGGATTTGAAGATTTTGTGTGAAAAAGTAACTCTCATACCTTATAATAAAAGAGTGAGAGTCTAATTAAAGAAAAAATAAATAAGGTTACTGTTTCAAATTAATTGCAGACGTTCCACTGTGAGCTTGAGCTCTCTATTTAAATATTTTTTTATATTTTGTAGATTGTGTGTGATGCACTGGGAGGATTATGGAAAGAATATGCCATTCAAATGTATTTCCCAGTATGTTAGAGCACGTTTTTCTGCAGGGAGCACCATCACTCTCCTGAGGAATCTCCAAAAGCACCCAGGAGCTACAGCAAGCACCACTTGAATTCTCCAGCACGTGAGACCTATGGTTATGAAGGAATCACAGAGGACTGACAGCAGCTTTTGTTATCAAGATCCTGCCATGTCATTAGGTCTCGGTTTATGCTCATGTTTATACCTCCTAACAGTCGTGCACAATGCTATGTGAGCAGTTACTCTAGTTAGGGCTTGTATCTGCAGTTGCATATACTGTAGTTAATTAGATCTTGGTCTGCAATGGTCTGCAGTTGCTTTTTTTTTTTGTCATCACAGAACACCAAGTAAACAGGGAGGTGTTAAAATGTGCAAGACTCCAGTGAAGTTAAAAAATGGCTGAATGCATTTATTCTTTCTGCTTCTTCCCTTCCAATAGCACCTTTTTCATGATTACTTCTCACTGTAAAATGACCAGTCTTTCAAACGTTGTGAAAAAAATGTTAAATGCACAGCAGAATTTAAAAAAAAAAAAAGCATCCAACTGTCTCTTCTCTTTGGCAACATCCTGTGACAAACATAACACAGACATTCACATTGACAAAAAACCTCTATCTAGTGTCCACAGTTATTTCCATCCCAAGTATACAGGATATCATTATGAATAATAATAACAGTAATACCAACAACAGTAGTAATTTTGTTACTTGCCCCTGTACAAAGCATTTTTTTCATTTCAGCTTGCTGCATCCTGCTAACATTTCCAAAAACCTGATTTTCATAGCACTGCCTTCCCACGAAAATAAATTGAGACTAATTTTGTACACATGAGAAGAAAAACAACATTATGGGCTTAAGCAGCTTCTAATATCCATTACTTTTAAGTGACATTTGCTGTTTGGTTGGTTGTTTTTTTCCTACAAGTCATAGTGAAGAAAACTAGCTTCAGGCTATGTGTGTTTGGTGAAAGGACAGACTGCCTCAGAGATTATTGTGCTGCAGCAAAACATAACCATTTATGATTATCCAGGAAAATAAATTTCTTTGTTATATTTCTATCTTAGTAATGATGGAATTTGGTATTGAAACTGTCCCTCATTGCATTAGATATTATCATTTTATTGTTGCCATCACTGATGTGCCATCACATACTATCACTGGTTGGCTTTGTGGTTAAGTATGAGGAGATTTAAGCATGCACCAGGCTGTCACATTTTGTGTAAAAAATTAATTTGTATAATTGTGTTTCTTGCAGAGTGAATAGTCAAATCTTAGTCTCATGTTTTTCTACAATAATGAACTACAGTTGAACTTGATGATCTCAAAGGTCTTTTCCACTCCAAATTATTATATCATTCTATGAAAACGTTTGTAGCTACCCAGGTCTCATCCGAGATCTAAATGCAATGTTCCTCTTCTTCCCAGCTACCTATGTGAAAAAACATGCAATTTACAAAAATAAACCAAGTAGTGTCACATGGTTGTGTCCAGTACACAGTGGTTTCCTATTATAAGTAAAAGGAGATTTATTTTTTTTAACATCTTGATGCTAACTGGCCTATATTTCATATAAATTAACTGTAAATTAGGGAATTTGACATGTGACAGGCTCTGAGGCACAACATGAGGTCCAGGATGTGTCCATTAACTGTGGCCTAAAAATTTAGAGGAGTTAAAATAATTTTGAGCCTTCTTTCAAGATTTGGGCTACTTCTTCTTGGAGAAAGGACAGGAATTAGTAATTCTGCATATTAGGACCAAATTGACCATATATAGGAGGTGAGGCAGCTGAGAGAGCCCTGGTAGAGCTGTGAAGATGGGTTTTCCCTGGATGGGTGGGAGACACCCTGCATGGGGCCTGTTATCAGGTAGGAGAGAAAGGAAATGTCTGTTACTAAAAGTCAGAGGAAGGGTGTGCAGTTCCTAGCCTACTAGCTGGTGCTAGTACATTTTCCTGTAATGCATGGATCTTTCAAAAATTCAGAGACATAAGAAGATTAGAAGATATCCTTTCAATTGAAAACAGGTATTTGCTGCATGTGCAGTTGGGACAGGCTGGTGCACAGCACAGAGGCTGACAGGAGCATCCTCTCCAGTGGGCAGAGCCCTGTGTCACTGCCTCTCTGTGGGACAACTTTCTCTTCTCTCCCAAACGGGTAATACCAACAACAGTAGTAATTTTGTTACTTGCCCCTGTACAAAGCATTTTTTTCATTTCAGCTTGCTGCATCCTGCTAACATTTCCAAAAACCTGATTTTCATAGCACTGCCTTCCCACGAAAATAAATTGAGACTAATTTTGTACACATGAGAAGAAAAACAACATTATGGGCTTAAGCAGCTTCTAATATCCATTACTTTTAAGTGACATTTGCTGTTTGGTTGGTTGTTTTTTTCCTACAAGTCATAGTGAAGAAAACTAGCTTCAGGCTATGTGTGTTTGGTGAAAGGACAGACTGCCTCAGAGATTATTGTGCTGCAGCAAAACATAACCATTTATGATTATCCAGGAAAATAAATTTCTTTGTTATATTTCTATCTTAGTAATGATGGAATTTGGTATTGAAACTGTCCCTCATTGCATTAGATATTATCATTTTATTGTTGCCATCACTGATGTGCCATCACATACTATCACTGGTTGGCTTTGTGGTTAAGTATGAGGAGATTTAAGCATGCACCAGGCTGTCACATTTTGTGTAAAAAATTAATTTGTATAATTGTGTTTCTTGCAGAGTGAATAGTCAAATCTTAGTCTCATGTTTTTCTACAATAATGAACTACAGTTGAACTTGATGATCTCAAAGGTCTTTTCCACTCCAAATTATTATATCATTCTATGAAAACGTTTGTAGCTACCCAGGTCTCATCCGAGATCTAAATGCAATGTTCCTCTTCTTCCCAGCTACCTATGTGAAAAAACATGCAATTTACAAAAATAAACCAAGTAGTGTCACATGGTTGTGTCCAGTACACAGTGGTTTCCTATTATAAGTAAAAGGAGATTTATTTTTTTTAACATCTTGATGCTAACTGGCCTATATTTCATATAAATTAACTGTAAATTAGGGAATTTGACATGTGACAGGCTCTGAGGCACAACATGAGGTCCAGGATGTGTCCATTAACTGTGGCCTAAAAATTTAGAGGAGTTAAAATAATTTTGAGCCTTCTTTCAAGATTTGGGCTACTTCTTCTTGGAGAAAGGACAGGAATTAGTAATTCTGCATATTAGGACCAAATTGACCATATATAGGAGGTGAGGCAGCTGAGAGAGCCCTGGCAGAGCTGTGAAGATGGGTTTTCCCTGGATGGGTGGGAGACACCCTGCATGGGGCCTGTTATCAGGTAGGAGAGAAAGGAAATGTCTGTTACTAAAAGTCAGAGGAAGGGTGTGCAGTTCCTAGCCTACTAGCTGGTGCTAGTACATTTTCCTGTAATGCATGGATCTTTCAAAAATTCAGAGACATAAGAAGATTAGAAGATATCCTTTCAATTGAAAACAGGTATTTGCTGCATGTGCAGTTGGGACAGGCTGGTGCACAGCACAGAGGCTGACAGGAGCATCCTCTCCAGTGGGCAGAGCCCTGTGTCACTGCCTCTCTGTGGGACAACTTTCTCTTCTCTCCCAAACGGACTGACCAACACGATTCATCACTTTGTCAGGTGAAAGATGCACATAGGTGAAAGATACACATGCCTGCTGCTGGGTTTCACAGTCTGCATTTCTCAAGGCTTTCAACCCTAACATTCTGTTAGATTGCTCTGGCTGAACAGTTCCATTTCCTTGATGTACAGACATCCACAGCACATGCTGCAATGTCCTTCTTATATGTGTGATGTTGCTCACCACTTGGATACTTAGAGGTGGACCTTCTATGTTGCTCCATGAAAGAAGTGTCCGTATCTCCAAAGATGCAGGCCTGTGCCTTTGGCAAGTGGAGCATTGTTGATATAATACTCATTCTACCACTGTACCTGTGTCCTATCTAAAAGCTGTGTCTATTGTCCAAAGCATTATAAATTAATCCTATGTATAAAAATCAGTAAAGCCAACACGCTCTTCTATGACCTAGCTTCTTAGCACGTTTGCTCACCTAATAACCAACAAAAACCACACGACTTTTCATAGCTCAGTCATTAGTGTCAGTCTCAGTATCTGCAGACTATAAAATGTTAATCAACCTTACATTAAATATTGTAATGTCTAGAGTAAATGATCATGCTTGCCTTTTAGTCCGATATATTGTGGACACCTTCTAATAAGCAGGAAATGGCAAGTTTATAATCCATACGGATCCAATTAGGGATCAATGGCTGAGATTAAGCTTCATAAACTTCAGCAAGGCTACAATTCTGATTCTTTAATTTTCATTAAGTATATAGGTAACGGTCTAGAGTAAATGAGTTTTCTTTTTTTTTAGCAATTGTTAAAAATCTGTTATGCTCTTCCAAATAAAGCTATGAATTGCAGCTCTTAAATAAAGATCTTAGTATCTTTTAATTTATCAGACATTGAATTATGTCTTGAATATCCTACATTTGAATGTATTAAACTTTGAATAATCAAATTAACCGATGGAGCCAAGAATCAGTATCAATGAATCTTTTATAATAAGATAAAATTTCTCTGTCTCCATTCGAGAAAAAAAATAAAATGTGAGCTACAAAAAGCTGAAATGGCCACTGAGCAAAAGAACTGCTATATCTTGCCAGTAAATTTGATATTGCAAAGATGTTTCTATTCTCATTCTGCAGTTGAATTAGCAGAGCAGACAGTAGTGAAGCAGAGAGAAACAAGTGTTTTCTTGATAGGGTTTATAAGTCACACTTGCATTTTCTTCATCCTCTAAATTGCCTGTCAGATTAAACAGCAAGTCTAAAACTTCTACAATTATCTAAACTATTAACTCTAACAAAGATTTACATGTCTTTCCTACTGTGTTAAAGGAGGGCAGTTTCAAATCATTAAGCCTGAAACCTTCTGAGAGATGCAGCTAACAATGTCTCAAAGCAAGACAGCTAGTTATAAGCCACTCTAATAAAATTTCAAGCAGAAGCATAAGATTGACTTTTAATATTTCCACTGTGTATAAACTGATCTATTCTGGTATCACTCTTTAAAATCAACTTCCCTTTAGAAAGTCAGATTCAATTAATGATTTATCAAAGCCAAAATTTCTCTCAGTGCAGATTTGGTACAATTTTTTTCCCACGACATGTGTGTGTTATACTTTATGTGTCTTAAAATACTAATTAGTCAAACACACAAGTATTAGATACTGAATTAATAACAACCAAAAGTTTGTAGATATTTGAAGCTGACAGTCATCGTCTTCCCTGCCTTTGAGTAGGCATGGAATAAATACTAATAAAATAATTTTTTAAATGTCATCCCCTTCCTACAGCTAGAACATAAACACATTTAATATTTCCATATCCTTGATGTGGTTACAACTAAAATTGCAGAACACAACATCATTTCTGCAGTGAAGTTTATTATTAATACAAGGCTTGGATTCTGTGTAACTTACAGGTTTTCTGAGACTCTACTTTACCTTTTTTTTTTGTTGTTGTTGTTTAATTAGTTGTTTTACCTAGGTAATTAAATTATCTACTTCCTGCAACAGAACCAGTACCTGACAGATTTTTGGGAATGCTTGAAAAGACAAACAACATTTTCTGGTCAGTAAGAGCAAATACTTATATCAGAAAAAAAATCTTATTCAGCCTGGATATTGAAATTTATCATGTAGATGATACTTCATTAAAATGAGAACTCTGAAGAACTAGCATTCATGAAGAATTATTCATGAAACATACATGCTTAATTTCAGTATCAGTAAAGTAAATGTGGTGAAATTTTATCTGTAAACCAACTAAAATACTATTAAAGAATCCTTGCAAATTTTTAAAGAAATTCAGTATTTTTTTATTATTATTTTATTAAAATATGATAGCAAGATCCTTGCTAGTTTAATACTGGATGGCAAAACACAGTATTATTAATCTACATATATGAGCCACAGTTTTGCAGATAGGGTCGTGCCATTAGTAGAATGTCAAGAGAAAAAAATATTTTTACTAAAGCAACACTGCAGCAGACTGTCTACATCAAGATATAGATGTGAATTTTTAATTAAACTGTAATTAGCATTTTCTAAAGCCAAAAGTAATAAATATGTCTGATCAAAATTAATGCTTATATATTAAGTAAGTGAAGTTTACCTAATTGTGACTTCAGCTTAAATAATGCCTGAATTGCCTAATAAAAAATTTATGGATCTTGCCTAAATGGCAATTGCTTATGAATTGCTGCTTTGCTACTCTGTCCTTCTTAAAGTTCAACAAAGTACCAAAGCTCAAAATGCAAAAAGTGCACAGCAGACATAGATGAGCCTTCCTTTGTTATTGCCACACACAAGGAATTGTTTTTGCTATCATATAATCATAGAACTATTTGGGCTGGGAGTGACCTCAAAGATCATCCAGTTCCAAACCCCATGCCATGGGCAGGGACACCTCCCACTACACCAGGTTGCTCAAAGCTCCATCTGACCTGGCCATGAACACTTTCAGGGAAGGGGGCATCCATAGCTCCTCTGGACAACTTGTTTCAGTGTCTCACCACTCTTACATTAACCTAAATCTACTTCCTTCCAGTTTAAAACCATTACACCTTTTCCTGTCACTACAAGCCGTTATAAGAATTCCCTTCCCAGCTTTCCTGTAGCCCCTTCAGGTATTGGAAGGCCTCTATAAAGTCTCCCCAGAACCTTCTCTTCTCCAGACTGAACAAGCCAAACTCTCTCAGCCTGTCTTGATAGGAGAGGCGCTCCAGCCCTCTCATCATCCTCTTCTGATTTTCTCCAACTCTGTGTCCTTGTGTTGGATTTTTCAGAATTGGACAGAATACTCTAGGTGGGGGTGAATGAGAGCAGAGTACTGGGGGAGAATCTTTTCCCTCGACCTACTGGCCCAAGATACAGTTGGATATCTGGGCTGCAAATGAACATTGCCAGCTCATATTGATCTTCTCATGAACCAACACACCCAAGTCATCATAGAGTATAGAATCATAGAATCATAGAATCATAGAATCATAGAATCATAGAATCATAGAATCATAGAATGGCTAAGGTTCAAAGGGACCTTTAAGATCATCTAGTTCCAACACCCCTGCATGGGCAGGGACACTAGACCAGGTTGCTCAAAGCCCCATCCAACCTGGCCTTGAACTCTTCCCAGGAGTCCTTTTCATCAGGACTGCTCTGATTTCTCCTCAAGACTAATTCTCCACTCAACCTGTATTTGTGCTTGGGATTGCCCTGACCCATGTGCAGGACCTTGCACTTGGTCTTATTGAGTTTCCAAAGGTTTAAGATAGAGATCAAATCAGATTATGAAGAACATGCTAATGCTGAAAAATTACAAAATTTAGTTGCTAAGATGCAGCACTCTTTACCAAAAGGCAATCACAAATATTCATTTTTAGAATTTCCTGGAGGTTTTAAAAATATGAGGTTTTAAAAATACTGTACACTGGCTTTTAGTAACCACATCACTTCCAAAGGATTTCCTTGGGTGCCTTGCTTTCCTAAGAGTAGTATCCAGTGAACAACATAGTACACTAGCTGGCATCCTAACAGAACACATTCTCTATTCACTTCTTCATCATTTTTGCCTTTGACAATGTGTTCGGTGGTATGTGTTTTTATAAAAGTTTGCTGGTATGAAGTTACCCTTGCCAGTTGCTGTAATTAAAGTTTGGTTGACAAGGGCAGATATTTTTGCTAATAGATGAAGCTCTGCAGATCCAAAGCAGAGTTGCAGATTCCTCTGTCAGCTTTACTGGACTTAACTCACCATACACAATATGATTTTATAGTAAATCTCTTTAGTTTTCCAGAGGGAATCCACTTAAATAATATTCACTCTTTGTTGAGTACACTCCAATAATCATAAAATAGTCGAGTGCAAAAAAATATGTGCAAGGCTGCATACCTTGGTATAAGTAGAAAATTAATGAAGCTAGGGTTTGCATTCAGATAAGGAACTTGAGAAATGTAAAGAGATAAAGATAATGAAGACTGCTAGTGTGGACGTATTAATTTACCTGCTAATATGTGATATAAAAGATAATGAGGATGAGTTGAAGTCTGTCAATACAGAGTATAAAAAAGTGCATAGTGGCTATGAAAATTCAAGCTTAAAACCTTGACAGCTACATTGTATCTTGACAGATTAGAATTTGCTCCCTAGTTTGAAACTTGGAAAATAACATTGAATGATAATAACAATTTTTTTAACTGTCATATTCCACACATCTGAAGCAGCTTTAAAAGAGGAAATTGAGACCTAGAGAACTAAAGTGGCTCAAGATAGCACTCTAATGCCTCCCTCTGAATGTTACTCGCATTGTCTGAATCCCAGGCCCTGGTCTGCTCTCTGGAAGAAGATGGTTTTCTGTGCAATTTAGAGGCTATAGCACCACGTTCTCAAACTGTCTGAATGGCTTCCCAAGCATGTTTGGACTTTCAAGCAAACTTGGCCAAATTACGTGCAAACCTATCATGATCTCTCCCATTTCTTAGTGAAACTAAAGAAACACAGTGACTGAGTATTTTTTTTTTTATTTTAGGTGACCTGAAAAAGAAGAAGGCAAAAGCACATTCCACAATGAGTGGAAGCAAATACACTTTCCAATGACAGTACTGCATGATCACGTTTGTTTTTTTCATTGTATCTTTTCTTGCAGCTTGAGAGCTCAACATTTCACTCTCCAGGGCTTAACCTCTACATGTTAATTAGCCTGAAAGAGAGAAAGAGCACACATTTAATTAGTGTTTCCTGTAGCTCTTTTCTCATTTGGTGGTTTCCTGCATATTATGCAGAAATATGAGGTCAGCCAATAAACTTGATTATGCCAAAAAAACCAATTTACCACTGCTGGACAGCTGCCTATCTGCAGCAGCAGCCTTTGTCAGTGCTTCTGTTCCCGAGGATTCTCCTCCATACAAGTCAGAGGATGAAAGCCTACTTATTCTTGTTTTACTCAATGTGTATTTGCATGTCAATCTTGGTGTTCTGGTTTGGTGTTTGTTAGTGAGGGAAGGGCCATAGGAGTGGCTCCAGTATGAAGGCTGAGAAGCTCTCCAGGCTCCAAAACCAGCCAAGGAGCCATCAGAGGGACAATAGATGCACCTCAGCGATTAACATATGAAAGAACAGCTTTAACACCTGAGGAGAGAAAGAAGGGGGAAGAAGAGATGTGCTAGGGGAGAAGACCTGTGCTGGAGGAGAGAGGGGTGCTGGTAGTTGGTGAGGAAGAAGGGGAAGAAGGTGCCCAAGCAGAAGTTTTCCTGCAGCCCAAGGCGAGATGGCAGCTGTGCCCCTGCACTCATGGAGGAACGTGGTGAAACATTCCCTGAATATGTCAGGAGGGGTGAACTTGGTCAGTGGACTTGGATTTTCTGGCCAGAGGATTTGCTGCCTGTGGACTCTGATTGTACAGCTTTGGAAGACACCAGTGCCAGGGGAGTTTCTTCCTGAAGGAGCCTGTGACTCTGCAGGAAGCCCAGGCTGGAGCATCTCCGGACCTCGTGGGAAGGACTCATGAAGGAGAAGTTTGGGGAGGACTCTCTCCCATGTTAGGGAACCCCTTGGGAGGCAGGGAAGGACTGTAAGGAATCCTTCTTCCTGAGGAGGAAGTGGCAAGAACCACCAGCCTGTGAAGTGACTCTAAACCCCATCCCCTGTCCCCCTGTGCCACTGGGGGGAAGGAGGGAGAGAAGCCAGGAACAAAGGGATTTGGGCCTGGGAAGAAGGGAGGGGTGGGGTAACATATGTTACGTATGTGTGTTCTGTGTTCTGTGTGTGTTTGATTAGTGAAATTAAATTATTAATATCAGGAAGAACTTCTTTACGGTGAGAGTGACAGAGCACTGGAACAGGCTGCCCAGAGAGGTTGTGGAGTCTCCTTCACTGGAGACATTCAAAACCCACCTGGATGTGTTCCTGTGTGATATGCTCTAGGTGGCCCTGCTCTGTCAGGGGGGTTGAACTAGATGATTTTTCGAGATCCCTTCCAACCCCTAAGGATTCTGTGATTCTGTGATTTTTTTCTCAAATTGGGTCTGTTTTGCCCAGGACCTTAACTGGTGAAGAACCCTCCTTGCCCTTTTTTTCGACCCAGGAGCTTTGTCCTCCTCATCCCAGTGAGAGTGTGTGTGTGGGGTTGGAATTGAGTGAGCTGCCATGTGGATGTTCCTGTGTTGTCGTGTTGTCTCAAATCACAACACCTGGTTTCTTGTATATATAGCATGTATACCACTACATATTCTCTCTGTATACTTATATACAGTTATAAAAAACAGCAAAAGATGATCAAAATTATATATATATATTAAACAGATCCAAAGCAGTATAATGGCCTTGCAGAAAAATCAAGTCCCCCCTAAATTATCTATCTTGTATGAGTCAAGACTAAACATATTCCTTAAAGGTTTACCACAAGGGTAACAATAATGTCATAGTGACACGGCTGATTTTCTTAGGTTTCTTTATTTTGTTCTGTCTTGTTTTTATTTAGTATAGCAATCCTCAATAAGGAAAAAAATAAACAAACTATCCAACCCCAGAAAAACAAACAACAACAAAATATGTTTGTTTTATTTCCACTGGTGTTTTAGTTAGGATGCCTTACATACTCCAGGAGACCCTTATGGAGCCAAGGTGTGGCTGTTCTTTTTTGGGTGCAGCTTTTGTCATAACATTTTCATCCCTTTTACAGGTGTATCTGGCTATCAGAAAAAATATATGCAACCTCTGATGTTATCAAACAGTTAATGCCATAGCAGGGCTACTAAGAAAGGGACAAAGGATGTCACAATTCTTGATTTAGGAGCTGTTTTGGAAACACTGCAGGAAAAGCACTGAAAAAATATGTGACTTTTGGCTGAAGGCCAGAAGCAATGCACCACGTGAAAGAGTTCCTTGAGAGTATAATTATACTGCCTTTCAAATTCAAGCTACCCCATACATGGCATATTACATTATGTCTTGTAGAAGACCCCAGAGTCAGAAGTCCTGCTAAGACACCTGAGTGGAGCGTACCCTTTAATGCCATTTCAAGGGCTCAGCTTTCATCTCACAATTAAAGGAGGAACAGCTCCTGTGCTCTTGAACTAGCAGCACATTGTGGGAATTTTCTGTTGATAAGGCCTGTAAAATTGCAATCCCTTTAGAGTACCCTTTTCAGAAAAATAGTAATTTTTAAAGACCGTGCCCTCTGTATGAATGACAGAGCACCGGAACAGGCTGCCCAGAGAGGTTGTGGAGTCTCCTTCACTAGAGACATTCAAAACCTGACTGGACAAGTTCCTGTGTGATGTGTTCTGGGTGACCCTGCTCTGGCAGGGGAGTTGGACTAGATGATCTTTTGAGGTCCCTTCCAACCCCTAGGATTCTGTGATTCTGTAATGACTACTTAAAATTACAGAATTAAAATATCAGCATTAGACGTTTTGGTTGTTTGAAAACCTAGCAGGTTTCCACTCTTTTTCTATATCATTTAGATGTTCTAGTGTTGTGCTACAAGGCAGAATTTTCTGAAGCAAAAGGCCAATAAGAACAGCAGTACCGTCTGATGTTAAAAATAAAGATTGATAATTTACACAAGCACCTTCTGGGAAATGTTGTGTTTGCCTATCATTTCCCCTATGCTTGCAGCCTCTTTGTTTGCTTTCTTAGCTGATGTTACATAGCTGATTAGTTTGCTTGCTTGTGTGCAAGATAAGAAATAATAAAATGTAAACAAAAAAAAAACAACGAGTAGAAAACATACAACAGTACTCTTCGTACTCTACTATCAGGAACAGGTGTACCTTGGCAATAACAGACAAGATTTGCTTTTCTTGACAGACATAGTCACAGGCCCAGACACCACAGAGATTTCTCCACCACTTGGTGAATAAGAGATTGGCTGGATGGCCACAGACAGAGAGTTGCGGTCAATGGCTCAATGTTCAAATGGGGGCAGGTGATGAGTGGTGTTCCCTAGGGGTCAGTACTGGGACCAGTGCTGTTTAACATCTTTGTTGGAGACGTGGACAATGAGATTAAGTGTATCCTCAGCAAATTTGCTGATGATACCAAGCTGTGTGGTGTGGTTGACACCCAAGAGGGAAGGGATGCCACCCAGAGGGACCTTGACAGTCTGGAGAGCTGGGCCAGTGCCAACCTCATGAAGTTCAACAAGGCCAAGTGCAGGGTCCTGCACCTGGGTCGGCACAACCCCAGGCACAAATACAGGCTGGGGGGACAATGGCTGGAGAGCAGTCCTAAGGAGAAGGACTTGGGGGTGGTAGTTGATGAGAAGCTTGACATGAGTCACCAGTGTGTGCTGGAGCCTAGGGAGCAACTGCATCCTGGGCTGCATCAGAAGAAGTGTGGCCAGCAGGCCAGGGAGGGAATTCTGCCCCTCTGCTCAGCTCTGCTCTGGTAAGGCCACACCTGGAATACTGTGTATAGTTCTGGTGCCCTCAGCACAAGAAAGATACAGACCTGTTGGAGAGGGTCCAGAGAAGGTCCACGAGGGTGGTCAAAGGTCTGGAGCACCTCTGCTATGAAGACAGGCTGAGAGTGTTGGAGCTGTTCAGCCCAGAGAAGAGAAGGCTCTGGGGAGACCTTATAGTGGCCTTCCAGTACTTGAAAGGGGCCTACAGGAAAGCTGAGGAGGGGCTTTTCATCAGAGAAGATAGTGATAAGACAAGGGGTAATGGTTTTAAACTGAGAGAGGGGAGATTTAGGTTAGATATTAGGAACAAATTCTTCCCTATAAGGGTGGTGAGAAACTCGAATGGGTTGCCCAGGGATGTTTTTAAGGCCAGGTTGGACAAGGTTTTGCGCAACCTGATCTAGTGGTAGGGTTCCCTGCTCATGGCAGGGGGATTGGAACTTGATGGTCTTTAAGGTCCCTTTCAACCTTAATGATTCTATAAGGTTTTATACTTTTATTGTTCAAAAGAAGGTAAAGTTTAATATGTTGCAGAATTCTTGTAGTCACATTCTAAGGGTTAGCATATACTGAACATTGAAAAGTAATTAATGTCTAGCAGTACTTGTGCTGTTGTCTTTCCAGAGACATGAAAAGCTTTGGCTGTATTACATGTATTTCAGGAGATATTAATTATTTTAACATAGTTTGTAAACAGATTCTCCATGTGGATGGCAGAGCAGCTGTGCCCACTCACACTTCACTAGATCACACTGCCCCCCAGTGCTTTCAGTTGTATTAAAGTATTTTCCCATTTTGGGCACGGAGGTGAAAATTACTTACTCAAGCAGCCATGTCAAGGATGATATTGCTTGCTTGTAAAATACCTGGATCTATACCAGACACAGTCTAGACTAAAGTAAACCAAAGTTTAGCAAGCTGCAAGAGAAGCACGTTGATGCAGCAAATAGCCAGCAAGACTTAAGCTACATCGCATGCACCTTATCGCATCTTTTCTGCAGCTCTACATTCATATTTGCTACTTTGTTCAGAAAGTCCCTGGAGAATTAAGTTTGAGGAAAAGAGAGGAGAATGAGGAAATGAGATTAGGAGTGGGAAAATGGTAACAAGAATTTTAATTTCCTTTTTCTAGTGGGAGAAGTGAGAAAATTTGGGACAGATCCCACTCCTATCAAGGCCAATGACAAAATGTCCATTGATTTTAATGAGAACATGGTTGATTTGCTTTGGTTGTATTGTTTCTTATTTTCTAACTTCATCTGGTGGCTGGCTCAAAAGTTTGATTTTAGTTTCAAGTGTTGATAATAGCTTTCACCCTATTAATCTCCTACAGAGAAATCTCTTTCAGTCCTACATTTTACAAGATACAGACTGGCTCAAACTGATTGCACATCACCTGAAAGCAAAACCAACTCTCCGGGACCATGCTGCCCAGAGCTATGGCATATTCCTTCTGTTTTCAAACTACTTAATTAAGAAGAAAAGGATTTTAGAGGGTGATCTAGGGCAATTGTAGCAATTGCTACCTTACCATTATAATTGGATCCAGGAGCAGTTCCAGGCTAAGGATAATGGGTTTCTACTTATTCTGAATTCAAAGGGGTGATAGTTACAATGTACTAGGTCAGGTCCCCAGAATGTCAAAGAGAAATCAGCCTAGTTGTGTAGACAATGCAAACTAGACAAACAAACTTATTCTGGTTGATGGGCAGAAATCAGGAGTTTTTCTGACAACCAGGTAAATCAAAGAAAAGTTAATTTATTTCAGTATTAAGGTTAATATAAAAGGAGATTTTTTTCTCAGTCATTTAGATGCTCTTCATAGAAGTAGATAGATAAATGGGTAGACATATACAGAGATAGAAGTATAGACAGATAAAAATACAGAAAGAAGATAATTTAACATAAATGTTGGAAATTATTTATGGAAGTTAAAAGTCATTAAATAAGTTCAATTTTGAAAGATCTGCTTGAGTTCATGACCCCTCAGTACCACTGACATTTTTTTTTAAATTGCTTTTTACTAATGAGATAAGAAAGGATTCTAGTTTATATATACTTTTTTGACTCACTTTTGAAAGAAAGAGGTTTTCTGTGAATAAACTCTTACTGATAGCCCATGTATTTCTGCTTAATGGTCTGTTATGAATTTGTCTTCCTTAAAAACAGTGACCAAATTCATTCACATTTTCAGAACAGGTTGTTCTGAAAATGTGTGAAGGTGTAGAGACAGAGACACTGCTAGTGCTTTGGCAAAAAGGCTTTGTATTTACCTCAGATTTATTAGACATCAGCGACTGTCATGTGCCTCAGGGCAGGAAACTTTGGCAAGCCAAGCTTCTGGTATTTCAGGGCTTGTGGGGTTACTTTCTGCAGTGTTATGCAGTAACATCAGGCGTGAAATGAAAAATGCAATCCCAAGTCTTGAGAAGATGGCACAAGTTAAGCTAGTCAATAGTTCCACTTTCTTTCATAATTTAGTCCCTATATTTAAACTACTGGCAACACAACTGAAGAGCCCTCTCAGTGTCAAGCAATGAAAGTCCCTTCATACTGCAAAGAAAATACCAGAGCTGTGTCTTGAGTGCCAATTGGCTATGACATTTCTTCTGACAAGTACTTCTGGTTTGCAACATAGGGTTTACTTAAGTGCATTAAGTGAGAGACAAGAAATATCTGAAAATAGTGAGCCCTTCTTTTCTTTGGTAAAATTTAACATTCAGGTGGTCAAGTTTTCACCAGGATTTTCACCGCTTCACCTGGCAGTTCTAGCCGTATGGATGGTAGGTCTGAAGGAGGACACAATGGAAGTATGTCTGAGCAGCAGATTTACTTCAAGATTTGCAGTAAGAGAACATGAACTCTGACAGATACAGAAACTCAGACACAGAGTTAGGCTCTTTTTTTTTCTTTTTCTGGCTTTCTACAAGAACCTCTGGCCTCAACATCTTTCCTTCCGACTTGTACTAGAGACAGTGAGCAAAAAAACTTGCAGCAGGGCTCCTGGCTCTCACAATTAAATTTTCTTTTGGAAGACAATCAAAGGACTGTCACCAGTGTCACAGGAGAACATTTGTGTATAGTGGCAGCACAGATCTGTTAATAGTTCTGTGTCTGTTTGTCATTTTGACCTACATGGTTTTCTCCTTGCTATAGCATGAGTAGCTACCAGTCCTTGGTACCAGATATGCCCTGCAGGCAACCAACAGAGCAAAGAGGCCCACAGTGCTCTACCTCAGTAAGCAGTAATCATCGCTCCACTCTCTTATGAAGAAAATGGAGGAAAAGAAGAAAAACAGCCTAGGTTCTGAAATACAGAAATGGAGCAGGAAAACAAATCTTCTGCTTGATGAATACAAGGAATGCTGGCAACTGCGAATAAGTCACAAGGAGAAGGGAGAGAAAGAGGAACAAACAATATTGAAAAGAAACAGAGGTTTAACCCTATTTGTCAAATAAAGAATAATAAAATAATATGAATAAAAATAAGCAGAATTCTGTAAACTTAATGAGAAACTAGTAAACAAACTATAAAGTTGGCTACAAAGAGCCAATTGTGTCTTCTGTTCTGATCTGACACCTAAAAGCTTTCCAGGAAAGCATTCAACATTCTCTTGTGAAAGTACCTAGAAGTTCTTCTAAAAGCTATCTGTCAGAGAAGACATTTCTTTACAGACTGCTGTTATTTGTGGGAGAAGTCTCACAAAAGCCTTGGAATTTCCATTACTCAAAGTGAAATATATAGAACATTTTGTTTAATTCTTACATCTACTAAAAAGAAGAGGGTTGGGAACACGGAAGTGGAAATGCCTGTGTTAATAGCATAGTATTTTACTTATTTCTACTGTTTAGAATGCCTATTAAATAAATTGTACTTAAACAAATCGAGATGTCTCTTACTAAGAGCTTCTTGAAGTTTTAGTTAAAACCAATTTTGCTTCCTCTCAGAACTCTTCCCACCATAAACATTTCATTCTACTTCTCTTCTACTCTTGTGGGTGCAGAAGGTTCAGAAGAAATTGTATTCACTCAATTATCACAGAGTGTGACTACACAAAAAATCCTATTATCATCAAAGGCTATTAGACTGCAGCAGGGCAGTTACATAAAAAATATTAAGACCGAAAAGACAGGGAGTTCATAAAGGTAGGTGACTCAGGCCTTTTATCTAACTCCATACAAATTTCTATGCCTACTCGACTCATACTAACTAGTTAAGTTTTGACTCAAGTCTGTAGAAAAATAGAAGGTGCCCCTTCAAATAAAACAATGCTTTGACAGGGAATTTAATTCATTGCCTTGGGAGAACAAATGACAGAAGTTAACATGCCAGTGAATATTTGTTGCTGGTGAATACTTGTCATAAGGTATCTTTTATTTCTGTCAACAAGATATAGGAAATGCTATTAGTGATAGAATAAACATATTTAGCTTGAACTGTCATAGCTCTTTCTTGTTAACTGCAGAGAGTCCTTCAGTGCAGGTGGCAGATGAGAGAAGTCCTTCCAGAATTTGAGCAGCTGTGGGACCAAGCTGCTTGGGATGGGCTGAGGATGAGAGACAGTCTGTAGAACGCTTGTAGCATCAAGCTCTGCTGACTCACAGCCTTCCCAACCCGAAACTCCTGTCAACCTAAATAAATGCACTCCAATTCATGATAGGAACCTTTTTGTAACCCTTGTTAGAAATAAACTAAAAATGTTTCAAAATCTTCTGAGAACTGAAAGATATTTAAGATCATTCTCTTTTTGCCCTAGACCTTAGGATTTTTCAGTTCTTCAGCCTTGAATCTTATTTTTCTGATTCAGAGCACAATTTCTTCTCTGTAGAAACTGCTTTTTCACAGGCTTTGGGCTAGGCTCAATTTTAATCTGAAATTAGGAGTTAAAACTAAGGCAACTAGACCTTCTTGTGCTCCATGAGCATGCTTCTTGTGTGGCTTGTTCCGCTGTGAACATATTCTTAGCTTTTCTTCATAAAGTAGGGCTTAATACTAAAATAGACCATAATAGTCTCTGCAGCTATGTATGCTTTCTTGCCAGAAAATAAAGGAAAATTATAACCAATGGGACATTCTGGCCACATGAAAATCCTATAAAGAAAATAGCATGAACACAGATACAGATGCCTTCTAGAATCACAAAGTCACCAGGCAGTTCAGTCTGAAAGGGATGCCAAGAGGCCTCTAGTGTAACATCCTGTGAAGTAGAGTCAGCTCTGAGATCAGACCAAGTTGTCCAAGAGTTTATCCAGCCAGGTCTTGACCCCTTTCCAAGGCTGGAGACTGCACAGCCTCTCTGGGCAGCCTCTGACACTGTTTGGCTTTTCTTAGTATTCAAATCTCCTCTGAAAATTTCACAGCAGTGTAGGTAGAAAAGTACAGAAAACTATGAAAATGCTGTCAAGTGCTTTATGTGCTGCTGTACCATTCTTACCTTGTACTTTTCCTGATCAACGCTGCTCCTGCAATACCCAACAGCTACTTCTCAAACTCATGCTCTAACTGTGTGTCAATCCAGATACTGATGATATCCAAATAACCAGCTCTGATAGCTATTTCATATCTCAACAAGAAAGAGGAAAAAAGATACCTTACCAGGAAAAGCTACAGAGCTTATTTCGCAAAGATTTTAGAGCATATGGATGAGATTAAAGAAGGTACAGATGATTTCATTTTTCTGTAGTGGAATTTAGCATTCAAAAGTATGGCAAATGTTGGTAGAAAGAATAATTCAAAACTCAGTTTGGCATTAAAAAAATAGATTGCACGTATTTGGGTCAATATACTTGCTTCAGACTCAAAACAATTCAGATTTTCATTCAGGCACTGTTCTTTGGTTTTGGTTCTACACATGGGAATTTATGGAGCTTTAATTTACTATTAATACCTGTATACTGTTACAGACCAGTACAATTACTTCCATTTTACAACAGACAATGCAAAAGACCTAAAAGTAATTCAATGTATTTTCTTTACTGTAAAAAAGACTGACAATAATACCCTCAAATAATTCACACTGAAGTATACTTTTTAGTTCACAGAAGTGGCTTAAAAGTGTCCAAAAAATAATGCCTCAAGGCTTTTTTTATTATTATTACCATAGAAATACGATCATTAGTCACAGGCATGAAAATGTTATTTTTGTGTTACTGTGAATGACTGATTGTTTCTAAATAACATATGCCACAGTTTCGGAGGAAAAAGGTAGTGGGGCTGTATACAATCTTCTGAGAACAGACAGATGGAGAACAGATTATCTAGTAAGGTAACTATAATTACTACACTGAGCTCAGTTAAGTTCATTAGCCTCTCTTCTAGCTTCCCTCAATATACCTACCTAGTTTATCTTTTCCACAGCCTACAGCAGAGAGGGAAAAAATATATGAAATAATGTTAATTCAGTACTAACATAACTAACACAAACAAGCTCTCAGCATCATATGTGGAATATATGTCTTCTGGCTATTATGGAGGAGTTTCACTAATTGGAGAACTATGGGCGGATCTGTGATGGTCAGATCAGCTGCACATTCAAGAAAGAATGATAGATATTCAGCAATAACAAGCCCTAGCCTTCCACAAAAAGCCAAGTGAGGGGGAGGAAATTTTGAACAGATGATACACAATCATATTTTATCATTCCTAGGTAGGTAGGGAGTATACATTTTCCTTCAAAATCTTATTATTCTGTCTTTCCACTTCTGAAAAAAAATACTTAAATACTTCCCTTCCTTTCTTCAAACTGCAAAGGTCAATCTGTTTTTGTTTCCATGCAAAGGTTCCCTCTGGATCACCAACCGGCCACTTTTCTAGCTGGCAGGTTGATTTTGCTATGGGCTTGCTGATTACTGTATATTTCCAATAGTGCAGTCTGATATTTAAATATGGCATATGCTACTGTCATTTGTCCAGCGTGGCTGCAATTTCATGTTTGTAAGTGGCAATCGTGCACCATCTCCAGGTTTGAGAGAGTTCCACCTCCTTACTGGGAAATCAGACTGAAGGAGACTGCAATGTCTGCCACCCCAGTTTTGCTCAGACTGCTCTTCAACTTCTGCCCTGGAAGAGGCGAAATGTACCTTGTCTCCTGGAAGTTGCCTCTCAGGAAAGAGGAACCCTGGAGAGAGATGGGGCCTCAACTCTTACTCTGAAGAAAATTACGCACAGACATCATTACTATTTCTTCCAGCTTAGTGGTTTTTAGTCGGCTATGTGTAAAACTGAAATGTACCTAAAATGATTCATCTTGTGTGCAGAAAATACTCAGAAAGGGCTGGTGAAAGGCTTGTGCAGAAAGGAAATGCCTCTTGTGCCTTTCTACTGATGCAATTTGCAAATGCAGAATGGTAAATACAATGTGGCATTTACATAAGTTTTAAGACATTAGTAATTGGTTAATTTCTTCTGCTTAAAGAAATGTGCTGACTTACAGAATTTGTTATCTAAATCTCGCACTTTAATGTATTTTTATGTTAATGCATAATTACTCATATATTTTGCAGCCAAAGGAAGCACACATTCAATTCCATACATTTTTAGAATTGATATTATATTACCAAATGTATCATTAACATGTCTGTTCCTCCCATATTATACACTCGGTATTCTGAATTATTGTAGCTAATTAATTTATGGAAGAAGCTTTCTTCAAAACATATTTTTTCCTTTAAATCACTTTAATTTAACTTCTAGAAAAATTGGGATGTGAACAAAAGTGGTTTCATTTCCAGTACATAAAGGGTTAACCAGAGCCTTGGAGCAAAATAAAGGGTTTTAAGACGAATTATTTAGGAGAACGTATGTGGGAATACTGGCTCTCTCTTCTAAATAGTGGAAAGGTTTTGCACTTAGTGCTTTTGACTCAACATTCCCTTTTTTGGTTTAGTGCTGGTGAAGATATTAATGTATGAAAGCCCTTCTCAGCTCATTGCTGTGGTCAGTTCCTGAACTAGGCAGTCCACTGGCTTTCTTGGTCCTGACAGCAAAAAGAAGAAATCTCTTCTTTATGGACATGAATGTCAATCCTCCTGAACTCCACTCTGACCAGTGCCACTCCTTGGTCTCTGTACAGTGTCTTACAGACCTGCATTGAAACCTGCCTCTCAACATGATTTTTTTTTTCCCCCCTTCCCCACTCCCCTGATCTTTTGGGGAGATTTAAGGCTGCTAAAATCTTCAGAAAATCTGTAACTAGATGTATTAAATGAATCAACCACAGGCTGTAGGCATGTAAAATGGAAGAGCACTCTACTTAGTTGTCTGATCCACATCTGTATGGAAGAAGCTCACTACTGTAAAATGGGAATCATATTCACTTATTTTTCTGTGCATACATGGTTTAGAAATTTTTATACCAGGGAAGGATTTCTTATTTCAGGATCTCTACTGTCAGATTCTACAAGCATCCTGTGAAGTTGCTGTCATTCTGGCATTGGTAAAATAAGTGCAGGAAGATGTTGCCACTGCAGACTTGGCCTTGGACAAAAGAAAAATGGTTTGACCACAGCTAGAACTTGAAGCTGTGATCAGCTTTCTACACAATGGAAGAAGGTAATAAACTCTTGTGGCCAGAGTAATTATTTCCTCATTAGTATCTTGAGTAGATTGCAGAATGGCAACTTTTCACTATTCTTTGCTGGGAAAGTGTTTGAAGAATCCAGAAATGACACAGACTCTAAAATAAGAATTTGCAGGATCGTGAGGTTTCACATATATGTGTGTTCACTTACAAACAGCCAGATTTTACACGAAAGAACATTACACCTGGACAATATGTAGGAACTTGAGCTCACAGGATAAGCTAAGTGGCAGGGATCAAGTTGATGGAGGCTCTTACTGCAATGCTCCTGCAGATTTTTTCCACAGTGCCTGAGAGAGAAAGAAAGGAGAAGAAAAGGAAAAAGGGTAATTTCTGACTCTGTAAGTCTTGTGGATATCTTGTCAACAGCTACAAGAAATGACAAATGCAGACTGTGCTGATCCTTTGAATCTCTCGGGATTGGAACAAACCCAACTGCTAGTACACAACTGTAAAAAATTGTGAACTTTGGAAGTGCTGTCTCGTGAGCATCCACAACTGGTAAATGAAGTAGTGAGAGGGGTCACAGACTCTGCTGCACTTTAGCTTCTGAATTACGAACTTCTGAGGTATTTTCCCATCCTTTCACTTTGCAATAGTATGAGCTGCTGTGTTTAGTAAGCTTGTCAGGTCTTTTAATAAATTTTAAAGTAGTATTTCAAAATGTAACTTTGTTTGCATCTGAAAAGAAATTTTGTTTTAATAAAATGGGTCTATATATGTGATTTATTTTTTTTTCTCTAGTCTTGGAAGGTTACTACCTCACTAATATTAGTAAATAATTACAGTTAAAACATCCACAACTCAAAGTAATAGAAATTAAGTATATTTCTAGGATCTCTCTTCATTTGGTATCTGTGGGTACACAAAGGCATTCTTTAGGTCATAAAGTACTTTATGGAAATGTATCTTGTTATATTTGCATATAGCATAACTATGTACACAGATTAGTGTCAAATGGATAGGGCAGCATATGAAGCTGAGCACATGTGCAACATTTTCAACTCTGGCCCTTTATCTTCTTCTATGGTATTTTCTCTTACCTCAGATAACCTGGCCCTTTATCTTCTATGGTATTTTCTCTTACCTCAGATAATGAAACTTACCTTCAATCTCAGTTATTTGGGATTAAATAAAATTATTTAATTTTCTGGGTTTCCTGTCCTACTTGTATTTGTCCCCATCAGCTACCTCTAGCAAAACAGGTGCTTTGGCATGATCCAACCACAGCTCAGTCAGTATATTATGTTCTGATGAAGAAGGGTTTTCTGAGTGTCAGAAAATTACTCTTCTAACACCTAAATCTGAATATCTTAACTTTTCTGGTTTAGAGCACACCAGTACTGGAGATCAAACTGTCAGAGAGAGAAATACATATTGATCATGAAGTAGGTTGGCTGCTGGAAGACGTCTACCAACATCACAAAACAGAACAAACTTAATCTGCAAAGAAACGGAACCCTTAATCTCATGCTGCCATAGCTAAATGTCTATATTCACCCTTACAGAACTGCTATTATTCATGTACTGTTAAGAAATGTTATTTTTATTGAGAAGACAATAAAAAATAGCAGAATTTTTATGTGTTTATTACAACATTTTTCCTCCCCCTTTCAAATAATATGCGACTTCTTCTGCAACTTACTGAAAGTTACATTGCTGAGAACTTGATATGATTGTTTGTTTTGTTCTGTTTTTAAATACAAACAAAAAGACAGGGAACAATTACAAGTCTTCTAGATAAACCAGAGTTCTTCTTAAGAAAAGCATCCCCATATTTGCAGACAGTTCTATTGCTTCCTTGAAAAACGATTTATAAAGTCCAGAGGGTATATTTTTCTCTTTATGTTATTCCCTTGTTTAATACCTGAAATGCTTTGTAGCAGAAGCTGGACAGTGAAAATTCCAACACAAAAAAAAACCAACCCAGTTATTATTTCACTGTCTGAAATTATGTTATTTTGTTCTATTGGACTTCTAGATGAAGAGGCATCACTGATGGACTGTACTAGGGACCTCCAGGGGAAAAGTCTTTTCATTATGAGTTGTAAATACACTTTAAATCTTTTTCAGAGGTTTCTTGTTTTCTTCAGTATTCTTGACTCTCAGCAGGCACATGACCTTCCTTCACTGCCAGATTCCACTTTGTTAAAATACACTGAGAGATGGAAAACACCACCAGAAGCATGTGGAAAACAGGGATTTTCTCTTTTCACTGGGAAGGCAAGTTGGCTTGAAATGAACTGCAGATCACACAGCTATACTTTGGCAGCTCTTCTTTCACTCAGTAAGAATTCCACGCACCTCTAACGCCCCCACCTTGCCTGGAAAAAATACACTTCACACAGTGAATTGTAGCTCACCTCCTGAATGTTTTAACATTGCTCAAATACTTCTAAGAGAAACAGCTAAATTACATTTTCTCTCTTTTATGTATTTATTGCAACTTACATGTAGATTTCAGTAGAATTGTTAGTAGTGATTAGGGACTATCATACCTTTCCATGAGTTAGGTGCACTGGGGCAGGAAGGGGGTGCCTGTGTATGCAGGAGAGGTTCTGGCTGCTCTGGGGCCTCACATCTGCCCTCACCTATTTGGGGTTCAGCCGAACCTTTCAGCACATGCTGGACCTTCAACAGGTGGTACCACATGTGACTCCCCCTAGTTGCCTCTTGTAGGTGTAAGAGAAGCCTTGAAATGTTGGTTCCTGTATAAAAGCATATATTTAACACTAACAGAAACTATGAGGTATATTAGTAAAAATGCAACCCAGTCCTCACCTGCATCTGCTGCTTTCACAACTAGAACAAAACTCACATCCACTACATATCCTAAGAGGAACACTATGTAAATACAGAATAAAGATAGAAATAAGGCAGGCTGAGTACCTTCTTTTTAAGTTTTCTTAATATAACTTCCACTTCAGCAAGCTGTATTAGGTTCTTTTGTACATTTTCTGTCTATGACTTGAAAAAAACTGCTATTAATTTTTATGTTAACTATTGATTAGAAAAGAGTGTAAATGAAATGCTGATTGTTTTCTTTCAAACTCACAAGATCAGGCTGAAGCAGATTTAGCATGTTATGGATAACTTAATCAGCTCAAGATCCACTGGTTGATGTTTGAGGGAGTTTTTTTTTGAGGGGGGGTGTTGTTTTGTTTGGGTTTTTTGTTTTGTTTTGTTTTTCTGGCATAGAGATGCTGGAAATGCACCAAAGGACCATTCCTGTATTAATAGCACTCTTTGTTGTTGTATCAGTGGCAAGTAAATCAGACTGACATTTACTTTAAAATGAGATAGATAGGAAAGAAAAAAGCAAACAAAGCCTAATAGACATCAGAGGTTTGTTTTGTAAGAGGAAGGGAAAATATATATTTATGCAAGTCAAGGTCTGTTTACAAATGTAATTGAAATATTTTTTATTCTTGGAAGGCAACTCTTTATTGCTACCATATTTTCAGTATCATCCTGAGAAATCAGTCACACCAAGGCCACTGATTCAAGATCCTTCACTTCTCATGCAGTAAAATAATTTAGCAGTTCAGAAAGGAAGACAAGCTTTGCTGGTTTACTGAGGAAGAAAGGGGAAAAAAGGGGAAGGGAGAGGATGAGAGGAAAAAGGAACATATAAAGCACAGTCTTGTATTCACCTTAGTGCAAGCCCTCTTGATTTGCTCTGTTTCACCGAGAAGCAAATGAAGAAGTGGGAGGGTGCACCAGCAATTTTTCTGGGAGGCATAATCTGACAACAGAATATGAGCTAATTAAGTGTTAATAGTCCTAATTAAGTGCTAATATCCCTAATTATCAGGAAAGAGCTGGAAAAAACAAAGTTGATTTTAATTTTATCTTAATTTTCTAATTTATTTTATTGTAGCACCTCTGTGACAGACAGTGAAATCACTTGGTTATTAGATATAGTATGCATTTGCGTAGACCCTTCTTGCATGCTGGGCCCTGTTCCTCGGCAGGCACCTACCCCATCTCCAGAGTTGCATGACAGTTGGAGCTTACCTGAAGGATACAGCACCTTTTCCCCCCTCTTTTATAACTTTAATTTTTTTCCTAGGTGCCTTTTGAGGAAGCAATGGTGTGGGCTTTTATATGTAGCATATGTATAGAGTTCCTGTCTTCAGGTCTACCTGCCTGCCTGCTTTTAGATATAGGAAAAATGCTTGGAAATATATAAATATATCAATAAATATATATAAAAAGAATTTAAAATATTTATTAGTTTTCTTGCTGATGCCTTTTGCTTCTAATTAGAGTGCACAAATTATCTAGTATCCTGTTGATTTCAAGACACCTTTCAAATTACTGTAAACTTTATCTTGTTTTTTATTGGTTTTAATGAGAAAAGGGAGAAATTGTTTTGTTCATGTTTTAATAAGTATTACTTCATAATTTTATATATTCCTTTTAATTGTTTCAACAGTTTTTGCACAACAGATGCTAAGAAATTATGTTCCCTTAAGAGTGAAGAAATTATGTTCCTTTAGGACTGAAGCATAATAGTATCTGGTTAATTTTTCCACAAGAAAAAGTATCTGATCAGGTATGTTGGTAGTGACTTCACCCAGAGGAGTGTACTGAGCCACTGAGAAAAAAGATGTGAAAATTAATGTGGATTATTATATAGTGTTATTCAGTTGGCTGATGCACTGGAAGCTTTCATTGACATCTCCATTTAAGGCAGAGATTTGAAATACATATAAATATTTGTATCTGCATACATATGTATTTGTGCCTATACTTACATATAAATAAGCATACAGATAGTTGCAAAAGTATTATCTAACATGTAATCTATCCTTTTAATGCCACCTTCGAATAACATTTTGAAATAACACTGAGTGTTGTTGCATTGAGAAGCCTTCATCATTGAGCTGAGAGATGGCTCTTGTGCTTCCCTGAGCTGTCAGCAGATCTTCAAAAGTGGACACAAAAGCCTGTGGGCAAATGAAATACATTTTCCTTGGTTTGCAACAGATGGGTCCTGACATTTTCAGCCAGACACCTGCCGATGCCTGCACCAGTGCCAGAGGGGCAGGTGTGGAGGTGCAGGGAGGAGATGTGACACGTGCCCTGTTCACATCTGTTCTCACTCTGAGCTGAAACTCTACTCTGATCCTGTCAGTGGGCTCTGACTCCTCCTTAGCTTCAAAGCTGCCTGGTATGCAGTTGGGGAATGGTGTGCTCTCTGCCCATAATAGGTTACTTCATTTCAGAGCAGTTTTAAAAGTCATAGAAAAGTACACAGCTGCACACACATGCCAAAAATCCTCCACAACTCATTCTGTCATGCCTCTTTGCTCAGCTGCCACCAGCTCCCATCCATTACAACCACAGCAAAAGCTGCAGCCACACATTTGTTTCTTGAGGTTTAACAGTGGGTTTTTTTCTGCAAAGCTTATTCATCATAATCCACAGGCAATAGGAAGAAAAACTTTTGGCTTTCACTTGCAGCATGTTTCTTTAATGGAATCAATACCCACTTCCAAGACCTGTTTGTCATGTGTATTGATCTTGCATTTCCAGCTACATTTTGTCTGCTTGTTTCAGCTCCATAGTCATTTAAGAGATTTCTAGATAAAAAAAATTTAGTATATCAGATTATCCTGACTAGGCTTAAAAGAGCTTAAGGATAAAACAGAAAACCTATTTATATGTGTATATACACACAAAAACACACATGCGACTTTGGTAGCATAATGATGTGTAGAGTTATAAAATCACCCTGCATAGCTGGCATGAGAAATCCAGCTCAATGCTGAGGTCAAAAGGTGAATGTGCTTAAACTTAAGTAGAGGAAAGATAGATAAATATTTGCAATTACAGGGGCAGATAGGAACTTCCATAATTTTTATATGCTTCTGCTAGAAATAATGTTTTGCAAGTTTTCCTTTTTTTTTTTTTTTTTTAATTGTTTGGAATCTATTCCACATTGTGAGCTGATATTCCACAGTTCAATATTCTCTCAGTACAATCACAGCATGCCAGAAGTGCTCTTGCAGTACATTGCATGGTATAGCTACTAGAATATACATAATTTTTAGCCTCCCACAGTTTTTTTCCAAATAGCTCTAAACTTCTTTTTATTTTTTAGCAAGCTAGCACCTTTATTGGCAGGCAAGCATTTCTGAGCATTGGGATGCCTGTCATCAACATGACTAGCCTGAAAAAGATGTATTGGTATTTGCCTGTTGAAATGCTTTTGGATGACTGGCCAGACAGACTGCTGTGGCACTGATACTTGACATCTGACCAAAAGGATCTGGGATAGTGGAGATGCAGGTAAGTTGATATATGTCTGGTGCAAAACAGGATGGGTTAGAAAGTGGAGGTTCTAGTGACTGTAAAATCAGAGTGTAACCACATGGAAGCATAATGAGTTTAATATGTCCTTGGTAAAAGCTATATTTTAAGCTATATTTTACAGGTGGGTGTGGCATTCAGAATTTACAGTGTTTGTCTCGAACAATCCAAGAGATAAGTGCAAGATATCTGGTGTGTGTCTTGTGACATCTGAGAAAGAACATATGTTGATGGACTCTTAGGGAGCAGGATGCTCCCCTGCAATAAATTAAACCTGTGGTGTCAGTCGTCTCATCCTCCCCTTCGTTATGCAGAGATCTCAGCAATTATCCCAGAAAGGACTATCTGCAGGCCTTGACTCGGGGCCATACCTACCCCCCCTTCCTATCTCAGAGGATCACGGAGAAGACAGGAGTTTTTCCTTACTCCGGAAAGAAAAGTGGGGGGGCAGTGGGCAAAAACTGTATAAAAGTCTGGGACTCTATGGGTGCATTTGAAGTACTTTTCCACCAGGAACCACTTCCCCACCGACGACATCGCTGCACCGTGGGTGGTAACTATGCTCTCTCGCTTGCTGTCCTCTATCTCTCTGCTTTCTCCTCTCTTTTCTGTCTCTGTTTTCCTGCCTGTCCTATCCGCTCTAGGGACCTTTGCTTTGTTACTCTAATAAAAGTTTGTTGTGCATGTGACATCTGACCTCGTTTGCGTCTAATTTCACCAGTTGGGATCACCTTTATGAAAAATTGCCACGTGTCCGAATACCGGATCGTGACAGTGGGAAAACATAATTTCCATAATTATGCTAAATAAAACTAATACAATATTTTAATATTACAGTAGTTCATAAGTATATACAATTTATTGTGTGGATAACAGTATTTATTCTTAACTGAAACCCACTTTTTTTAAAAAAAGACATAGTATAAAAGTCTACTGTAAAGAGGATGAGAAAGTCAGATAATGCTAAAAACTATGGCATGTAGCTTGGAAGACATCCAGACATCCATTAAATATCTAGCTCTCATGTTTGTTATACACAGCTTTTGACCTTCTAAATGCTTCATGCCTCCTCTGCTTTCACGTAAATGCAGAAATAGGTTTATACAGACACTTATATATACATATGACTCAGGCTCACTACTGGACAAATAAAAAAAGAAACCCAAGAAATAAAAAATATATTTCCTTCTGATGAAAATAAAGCAGAGAGAATGAGCCTAAGTGGTAAAAGCCTTCCTGAATTGTCCTTAGCTTTGCCTAAAGAAGCTGAGAAGTGAGAGTTCATTAGTAAAAGTTCCTGGTGAATTCTGATCTGTCATGTTCTTCCTTTTTTATTATTAATTTTTCCATTGCAAATTCCCAGAATGTTTACTCCTCCTTGTGCTTCCCAGACAGTTATCATACCACTCAGCCTTTATAGTCTTTTGCACAGATTAATGGGTATTCAGTGGTGGAAGATTTTGTAACCAAACCTCATAATCTAAATTTGTGTGTGTATAGGGCTGCTGAAGGGCACCTCAGCAGAGCCAGGACTGGTGTCAACAGTGTGCTGGACAGGGTGACATTTCAGGGTCTGGAAATGTGGGGCGTTCGAGCCGTTTCAGGACTGCATGCTGCATTTAATTTACTTTGTCAACAGTTACTTTTCCTCCAGAAAACAGTTACTTTTTACCTGCAGAAGCACTATACCCACTAAGTCATTAACAATTCAGTGAATAAATCTGGCACATATGCTACAAATTTCCCCAGGGTATTTCAGTATTACATCAAGAAAAAAAAACACCAAAAAAAACCCAAGCACAAAAAAAACACACTAAAAACCCCACAAACAAAAAAACAACAGCAAAAAAAAACACACAAAAAAAATATTAAAACCAAAACCAACCAACCAACAAAAAACCCCTAACCAAACAAAGCCACCTACTACAACAAAAAAATCCAAAACTAAACCTCAGTTTCTCACCCTAACAATGCTTGAATGGCAAAGACAGGTAGATGACCTTCCTGCAGCACTAAAGGAGCAGTAAGAATTACCCTGTGTCCAACATTTTGTACCTATTCTAAATTGAATATACGATACTTTAATTTTCTAAATATTCTGAAGTCTTAGCTCAAGTTCAGTATTGCAGTAAAACTAAGTAAGAGTGCTCAGATCTGTTAGAATTTTAATGCAATTTCAGGAAAGATATAAAATTATTTAAGTTACAGAATAACAGTTCCTAAGGCAAATAACTTAATTATAATGTGCTTTTTCTTGGAGGATGGTCCTCTCACTCAGATACTTCAAAGCTTTCCATTAAAATATTTTTCACATGCATAAGCTATGTGAGAATTCTTAGTTAAACCATGGACTGAGGAAAGAGCTTTCCCTCCAGGCTAGTATATGTTGAGCCATAACTCCCAATATATAAGAGGAATGTAAGTTATGAATCTTTATGACAGGTCCTCTTTTAATATGTTGAAGATGAATTCTGAAAATTGATTATCCACGTAAGACTTTTAAGATACCATGAAAAGCCGAAATCAGGACTCAATGGTAATGGTGACTATTAAGCAGGTATTCTGGGCAGCACTGGGGATATCTCCACCATAAGTGCTCCAGCAAGTTAGCAAAACACTGCAACTAATATACATCAAAACAAGCATATTCAGTTTTATGCCATTGAGTTCCCAGAATTCTTTTACATATTAATTTTATTTCCTGGAACTAGTTATCTTCATTATTATGTATGCTCAAGGGTCTCCATTTGGGGTCTTTGTTGATTTTAGTCCTTTGTCTTCTTCCTCCTGTCTTAACCAATTTCCAACTACTTTGTTATCTATTTACATGTAAAAGGCCTGAAGACTGACCAAGTGGGTCAAGAATAAACATGACCATATGATGGAATGTTGTCTGTGGCTAGACAGTTCTTAGAAGACTTGACATTATCAAAACCTGCAGGATGATTGGTATAACTGACTGACAGTTTCACAAAGAACATTGATTTAAAAGAAACTCATTCAGCTAATTTTGTACAGTAAAGTAATAATTTTAGTACATTTCTTTTAGGCTTAATTCTATATTTCTATTAAATCTACTAATTAGTATTCTACAGTTATCACTTAAATACTGGAGATAACCTTCCAACCATTTGCACTGAAAAGAAAATTCTTAAAACATTCTGAAAATAAAAAATTAAAATCTGTTTCTCTGAAATGAGGTCATCTTGTCAAAATCTACAAAGACAAGGTTTAAGCACAAAAACAAACACAGTTTTGCCAACAACCGATGAACTGCATCACCTCATCACAAAATTTTCATGCTCTGCTCTATTTCCCAGTGACTGTTCCCCAAGTGTAAGAACTATACTTCATTTTATGGACCCTGTTAGTCATGGTGTTTCTATCTCCATATTGACCAAGCTTATTCAGGATAATTCAGAAGGTGATGGGTAGAGCTGCTCTATCTCCCCTGCTGGGGAAGTGGTAGCCATTCACAGAATATTCACAACCTTGAAAAGGCACACTTCTTTTTTAACTGTTACATTACTAAAGAACTGCAAGTATTCAAATCATAGCCACAAAGTTATATTCCCATGTCCTCCAGTCTTACAAGGGGTTTATCACTTTCCCTTCACTTTTCTGTGTTTTTTGTTCCACCAGTAGTCATATCCTTTTTTCCCCCACATTTTTTGCTGCTTTTTTTTTTTCCCATTTATAGAAATACTTCAGAAATATTTAGTTATATTACTCATGAATAACAAAATCAGAGGGATAGAAAATTAACTTGAATAAAGTATCATTCTACTATAATCTCCCCTTTTCAGGACAACTTAAATTGCTTGGAAGTAATAATCCTTATTAATGTAAATTATAATACAATGTATGATCCATAAAGAATACTGAAAAATTTTTTGGTTGTCTTCTCCCACCCTGCCTTCTGCTCTGCTGGGCCGGCTTACAAGAACATATCTGTCAAAATACAGGTCTTTTTTTCCTCCAGCAAAGCAGCTCTTGCTTCTTTAAAGAA
>NW_009953215.1:992567-1001414 GCF_000747805.2 Chaetura pelagica
CATAAAAACGTGATCAACCTGAGCATCGTACCCCTTCCCTTCCCTTCCCTTCCCTTCCCTTCCCTTCCCTTCCCTTCCCTTCCCTTCCCTTCTTAAATTCTTCTTTCCATAGATCACTCATTCATACAGGTTCCTAAAACCACTTTGATCATTTCATTGGCTAGACTTTTTTTTTTTTTTTAGGGGGGGAAGTGGGACAAGGAGGTGGTGTTGTTGCTGTTTCAGGGACAAAGGTTATCCAGTGAAAAAAAACCAAACTATTTAGAAATTACAGCAGCTTTTCTATACATGCCTCTTTTATTTAGTCCATAGATCACTCATTCATACAGGTTCCTAAAACCACTTTGATCATTTCATTGGCTAGACTTTTTTTTTTTTTTTAGGGGGGGAAGTGGGACAAGGAGGTGGTGTTGTTGCTGTTTCAGGGACAAAGGTTATCCAGTGAAAAAAAACCAAACTATTTAGAAATTACAGCAGCTTTTCTATACATGCCTCTTTTATTTAGTAGTCACTCATCCTTTGCAAGGATGAGCCCAGAAAGCACCAGATCCCAGGGGACAGATTACTATTTCATGCCTGTGGATTCTCTGATGTCTCCCTCTATCAGGGCAGTACTCAGACAAGCCAACATGCTTATTCCCAGTAATTTGTGTATGGTATTTCACAATAACTTGTGACTGGTGCTTCAGTACTTCAGCTTAATTGCTTTTCAACAGCTCCCATACTGCCTTTGCTTCTTGCAGGGAAAAGTGTTATAAAATTAACTCAATAGTCATAGAATATCTTTGATAATACATTACAGCAGGTTTCAAATTTTCTGGTTTTGCTCTCCAAAACACAGAATTCTTATGTTTCTATATATATTATGTTATTTATTGCTGGAGTGAGATTATTAAATAGTTGCCACAGTTCCACTCATTGCGATGAATAAAACAATTCTAAAATGCAAGTACTTTTCAAACTATGTTCTCTGCAATATTTCCAGAATCCTCCTGGGTGAAAGGCTGTCTGTCTATTACCATTACCTGTCTCCAAAGAATGGATGCAGAAGACATTCTTAGCCAGCAGTCTGATTATGCCAAGTACCTAAATAGCTGACAAATTGAAATGAGATTTGCTGCTGGCCTTCTATCAATCAAAGGATGAGAATTGCATCCTGTGAGCAAACAATATTGTAGGCAATTTGCATGGAAATTAGATATTTGTAAAGCATTTTAAGTTGTTCTACTCTTCATACGAAAGCATAGTGCAAAAGGAATTATAGGAATACTACTGTCCCTGTATGTGAGTGTTATCCATATAAGTGTGGTCTTTCAGGGATGTATCATGCAAAACCCAGTGGTGTTTTCCTGATGAGTAAAGATATTGAAGGAATTACAGAGAAAATTGTAGGCGTACACAGCCTGGTTACAAGATTAAAATGATGATTAAATGGTTATACCAGAGGCATCATAGACTAAATGAAAAATACAATATTAATGTAGAAGTATATAATTTGAACAGCTAGTGTTATTCTTTAAACAGCAAAATAAAATCAAGGGATTGAAGTATTTATCTTATATCAACTGTGATAAGTGTGCAAAGCACATTTCAGGCTACTAAAAGAACTGGCTAATGAAATCGCAGTGATCATAGCATAGTTCATAAATATCCAGGAACAGTCAAGAAAACGGAACTTTGGAAATGCCTTCAGAAAGGAAAGGATAATAATAATTTAAAAAAAAATAAAAACTGAGGGGAGTTGCAGGTTTAATCAGATTGATTTTGACCGCTAAAAAATACTGGAACACACAAGTGAACTCAACATCTAGAAGAAGAACAATTACATGAGTAATGTTCAATCAGGACCAGTAAAAAGCAAATCACATTTGGTAAATCTCATAGCCAATCTGTGGAAATGTTTAGATGGAAGCACTGCAGCATGGATCCAGTAACTGGACAAATGTTCCTAAAGGAGGAAGTATCAATGTGTCAGAATAGAAGGATGTGCAAATGAGATTCTGCAGAGGTTAATATTTCATTAACAACTGTATCAAAGAACAGAAGTTGTACTAATTACACTTGTAGATGCTTCCAAGCTGGGAGGGACTGCTGAAAGACCACTTCAAATTTAAAATGTCCTTGTCAAACTGAAGACTGTTTAAAACAAAATGGAGAGAATTTTGGAGCTCCCCCAGCTCCAAAACCAGCTAGCCAAGGAGCCATTAGAGAGAGAAAATGCCATTAACCTATTAAAGAACTGATATAAGACCTGAGCAGAGCACAAAGTTGGAGAAGAGCTACGCTGGAGAGGCAAAAGCAGTGCCAGGGTGAAGATCCCAGTGATCGGTTAGGAAGAAGGGGGAAGGGGGTGCCCAAGCAGGAGTTTTCTTGCAACCTATGTTGAGATGACAGGCTGTCACCCTGCTTTCATGGAGCAATGGGGTGGAACATTCCCTGAAGGCACCAGAAGGGGTGAATGAGGATTTGCTACCAGAGTGCATGGATCATGCAGCCATAGAAGACCCCGTGTCAGGGGACGTGATTGTTCCTGAAGCAGCCCCTGACTGTGGGAAGCCCACACTGAAGCACCTTGCTCCTGAGGATGGACTCATGAAGGAGAGGTTCATGGGGGAGGACTCTCTCCCATGGGAGGGACTCCATGGGGAAGCAGGGGAGGACTGTAAGGAATCCTTCTTCCTGAGGAAGGAGCAGTAGGAAACAACAGCCTGTGAACTGACTCTAAACCTCATCCCCTGTCTCCCTGTGCTGCTGGGGGGAAGGAAGAAGAGAAATCAGGAACAAAGTAATTTGGGCCCAGAAAGAAGGGAGGGATGGGGTAATGTATGTAAGCACTGTTCTTTGTGTTGTCTGTGTCCTATGTGCATCTGATTGGCGTTAAATTAAATTCTTATTGTTCCCCAAGTTGAGTCTGTTTTGCCCATGACCTTAATTGGTGAATAATCCTCCTTGCCCTTTGTCTCCACACATGAGCTTCTAGTTGGCCTTTGTCTCTACGTGCCAGTGTGTGTGTGTATGGGAGGGGAGTTGAGATTTGTTGTTGTGTTGGGCCCAAATCACTACATGTAGCAATAACCAAATCCCATAGAGGGATCTACATGCAGGAGTACAGCTATAGGACAGAAAATGATCCATTCACTATTCAGCTTTGGGAAGGTCTCATCTGGAATATCTTGTCTGTCTTCAGTACATCAAGACAGATGCAAATCAGCTGGAAAATCAAGTGGAAAACAAAACAATCATTATAAGTCTAGGAAGTCTGATGACATGAGGAAAGTATAAAGGAATTGGTAGTTGCATCATAAAAAGAGGAAAGACAGAACAAATTTTGAAATATCTAAGATGTGCCAATGAAAGTTATGCATAGGTAATTACTGGAATGGATTTCCTGAGGTAGGTCTAGCATCTCTTTACCAGGGGATTTTGAGCACTAGTTCAAAGCCTTTCCCAGGCCTCTGATTCCAGTTTAATCATTTAAGCTGTACTCCTACTGTCTTCCCTGTGTTAATTCTTATATACAGGGTACAGATCAGTATTCATACCTACTTATATCTGAATAATTAATTCACAGAAGAGGAGCAATTTACAGAGTTTAGCACTGTACCTGACAACTATAGGAAACTCACTCTGCTACCATGCACTTCTGCTTTGCTTGAAGGCAGGATTTCAATCACAGATGGATACCAAGCAGTAAAGCTTGGCTATGGTGGAAATAGAAGGATTAATTTAATAAAATAGTTTTGCCTTCTCAAGGATTTAAATTATTAATTCTTTACCCACATATCTACAGATTTCTAGATAGCCAGGCAACATTAAAATATTGAAAAAAGTTTTGTCAGATGTAATTTCTTGATTTCTTGCAAAGCCTTCAGTTAACTAGGAGCCAGGTTGGGCAGTCAACTGATATAAATTAGTTCATCCTTTGCTATATATTTTTTAATAATGCATAAAGTATTTTGGTACAGGAATATGACCAACTGATACTTCCTGTCACCATGGTTAGGTATAATACTGCAATGAAATGTCATATGCTGTCTAATTCTGAAATCTGTTTGGAATAAAATGTGCAAACTGTGATACTGGTAAGAACCTTCTGTCAGTTGATTAACAAGAAACCTAATGTGTCCTGTGGCAATTGAGTTTTATTAAGAGAACATCAGTTTTAGAACAAAAAGCATATAGGAGCACTTGCTATAGGATTTGGTTTAGGCAGCAGAAATTGGCTCAGCTCTATACCATAAAAACATAACATTCTGTTTGATTAAATAATTTGATAGAATTCTGTATGAGAATATGCATAGGGTTAAAGGTCACAGTCAGGTATCTGGTTCTGTGAGAATCTGCTGTGAAGTCAAATGGTACAAAGATGGCCAGCAGAAAACAATACATAAATGTGACTCAGACAATGTGAGAGATGAGAAGAAAGAGTTAAAGAGAAAGATAGCACTGTGAGGGCAATCAAAGGAATAATGAAGAAAATTATGGTAAAATAAGAATTTTCTGAAAACATCAAATGTAAAATATCTTCGAGATGGACTTTCACAGAGTGAATAATTGTAAATCCTCTGAAATATAAGTAGATGACAATGAAACTTTAGCCTATATCAGAACCTATTTAGGAAAAATAATACGTGCTGTACATCCTTCTATAGCATGGCCATTTCTGCCTTTTCTCTTGATACTCTGTTGAGATTTCTGCCTGCAGCCCCTCTAACTCTTCCATTTAAATTTTCTGTTGCTCATTGAAAGCTTTGGTATCCTTAACCTTTCCAGATGTTGAAGGTGAGGATAGCATAACATCCCTGAACTCTCCATGGCATTAGATGGCACTATACCCATATAGTTTATGTCCTGTCCACCTGATAAATAATGGGAGTTCTATATCATACTTCACAATCATGTACCAGATGTGAAGAGAATTGACAGTCATTTCTCTGAATGTGTTAAGTGGGTGCATTTCATAAGCCCATATGGATAAAAAATAAAAATATACTAGATTATGAAACTGGTGAATGGTTTTAAATAGCAGGAAGGAGAAAGATCAAATTCGCATTCTGCCTCATGTGGCACAGTAATTTTTGTTGACACTGGTTTCTCAAGAAATGTCAGGACACTTCTATTTTGTTATAATTTTTCTCAGAGTATTTTGGCAGAAGAACTGAAAGACATTACAAGTAAATCAAATTGAATATACTGCCACAGAATGTAGAGCTTTTCTGATGGCATAGCAGTGGCAATGCATTCTGAAAGTAAACCTTTTTGACAATTTAATGTAGTTAAAATAATGTTGGCAGGAACTGGAAGATTTGAAATGTATTATACTACTATCAGTGGGTCTCTCTGGTGTGTCTTTTGTTTCTTCTCATAAAATGCTTCCTAATTAGCACAATTACTGATATTGAAGTGAAGCCTTGCTTTGATTAATTACCAACTGATGTTTTACAAAGTGTTGCTGACAAATACATCTTTGTTTTCACATTGTCACTCTTGCTTTTTTTTTTTTTTTTTTTTTTCCAGGTAATATATTCAATGGTAAAACAATTTTTCACAAAAAATTTACATTAAATTTTGCGCTTGTAACAATAAATTTTTTCAGTCTTATTTTTAACTAACATAATTCATGGCTAAATCCATTTTGTTTGTAATTCTCCAGAAATATGGTAAACAGTTTAATATTAAATATTGAAAGGTAGCCATTTCACAAGGTGCCCAGTTTAAGCGTATGTACCCCCTTCCAGGTAATTTATTTAATGGTAAAACAATTTTTCACAAAAATTTTACATTAAATTTTGCGCTTGTAACAATAAATTTTTTCAGTCTTATTTTTAACTAACATAATTCATGGCTAAATCCATTTTGTTTGTAATTCTCCAGAAATATGGTAAACAGTTTAATATTAAATATTGAAAGGTAGCCATTTCACAAGGTGCCCAGTTTAAGCGTATGTACCCCCAGCACCTAATTATACACAAATTTAAGATCCATCAGGAACTGCAGTTGTTTTGTTTGTTTGTTTGTTCATAATGTGGGACACACATTAGCTCACCTGCAGGAATGGGATAAGGAATTCAGGGTAAATTCAAATACTTCTGGAAGGTTAGTGTTTTAAATGCTGATTAAAAACATACTTGAAGGAGATCTTCATATACTTAGTACTCTTGCCCTATACTGGAATTTATCTGTTAGTTGGCTTTTTTAAATTTAGGTGCTTGTAGCTCAGAAAAAATAATGAAAATAAGAGAAGATCATTAATATCATTATCTTCTACTGCTATTCATAGAGGTATTTTTGTCAAGAATTTCTGCTAGTTACTACACTTGCTAGACTCGGTGTGTGATAATAAGACCCATTTTTGCAAACTGACACAAAAATGGATTTAATGAATGCAATGGGAAGGCAATGTTAAGTGGCTTTATTAAATACTTCTTTAGATCCAGAAGAATAACTGTCCACATAAGTCAGTTTCTATGAGGGATTATATTGGATAGATTTGAAATCTTTATATTATTAAACTACTTTTTTGAATCGTTACAAAAAACTGGTGGAGAAAATTCTACTTCCTTATTTTGGACTTACTGAAATTTTGATCACAATTCAATGGACCTCTTTACCAATTGTGTATTTACCAAAATTTCCCAGTACACAATTGAAGTCCAAATTTTCTTGCCACAACACTGTTAAATAATGATTTGCCTTATAATTCCTCAACTGTTCAGTAAGGAAGGTTGTCTGCACCCATAAAATCTCCAGAATCAGATTATTTTAGATCATTCAGTGTTGAAAAATAAAGTAATTCTCTCCCCTTAATCCCCCCCAAAATGCCTCATAGACTGTCCAAGTATGTGAAAACAAGAATGAAGGACAAAATTTTCAGCTTTGCCTTGTAATCAGAATCCTAGTTCTGATTAAAGAAGGGCAAAAAGAAAGGGCGGAAAATACCACACTTGCTGGCTCCACGGAGGTTTCTATCCTGTCAAGTGTTAATTTGGCAATGAACGTAAGTGTGAAAGAGAGCTAAGAGCTCTTGAGGATGGAGTTGTTATGGATGGAAACAGTTTCTGCTCTCAGTGGCTAATCTACTTTGGAAACTTCCAGTCCTCTTCTGCTCGTTTTCACAATTTCACTTCTCAAAGATCTCAATATATTTAGTTGTTAAATGTGAGAAACTACAAAGCATACAAAATTACTTTCTTAAGGTCTTTTTTCTTAATGCCTGAAGATTTCTACTTACTTTAAAAAAAAGACAAACAGAACAAAGAAAAAAAAAAGAGTAAAAATGTTAAGGGGAAATAATATTTCTCTTTTGTTTTTATTTCATCCAAAGCATGATTAATTTTTACTGTCATATTGAAGGCAGTTTCCAATAGACGCATTCCCTGAGTCACTGGATTAATTTCAGCTTCACCTTGCATTAAGATCACTTGTGTCAAAATGTTAAAGTAATATTGTTTCACCATGTAAGCTTGGTGAAATTCAATTAACGTCCTCTGAGACGCTCAAGAGTGAGCTATCAAAATGAGGAAGACTAGAGTAGAGCTTTCCAGGAATGTATTCATATGCAAATGAAAATATAGAGGAGCTAACATTCAAAATTAAGTATGTCTTTAGTACATGTATTGCATCTCATTTTTTAATGTATTTTATTCTAATGGAGTCAGAATAGATTACAAGAAAATGGCTGGGTCTTCAATAGTGGTGCAGAAAACAGCTGGCAGGTCTCTCAGTACAATTACATGTTTCTCAATAGTTATTGTTTTTCACACCTAGATTCTATTGATCCTGTGGGAATAATTCCTTATTTTTTTTGTTAAATGTGATTTAAGCTTCAGGGTTGAAGAGGAAAAAAAAAGTATCTAAATACTTAAGTAGGTTCAGAAAGGCCTAGGATGTATCTTTGTATCTGTTTACAATAAATACACATCCCTTTTTTTCTGGAAAAGTTCCTAAAATCCAAGAATTCTCAGAATCCTTGAATATCTGGAGTTAGCAACCACTTAAGTATATCTGTAAGCTTGTTTCTACACTCCTGCTAGTTTTCTGTGTTTTAAAATTCAGTTTAAATGAAAAGTTTAATGTGAAACATTTAAGTTAGCCTCTTATCTATTGCATTTTTGAGAAGCTGCTGGTCTCATAATTTTAAGTGATGTTTGCTCTTTCTTTTACTGTGAAAAGAAGCATTCCAGGAGGAATAGATAGATAATAAGGATGAACAGTTTTCTGAGCATCTGTCAATAATCCAGTTGCTAAGAAGAAATAAAGTAGCACTCAAGGAAAATCAGAATGTGCTTCAAAAGGCATTTGAATTAAATTCATGTTTATCAGGGCCTTCTTGGGGAAGATAAACTCTATCTTCCCTATAAGTGGTCCTCAAAGGTTTTTAAATTTCAAATGCTTTTTCTCTAAATTGATAATGTAAAAGAGGAGGAGTTTTCAAACATAGAGTCTGTGAACCTAAGCATCACAGATGAGCTATATTCTCCACAGGGTTGTTACTCACATCTCAGAAAAAGGACGGCCAGACAGCCTTCCCTCCTAACACACTGAAAGCTGATGCTCCCGATACCAAACTCCACCTTCTGGGGAAATAGGAAATAATTTATGCTAGCAAGCTATCAACTATACATAAATAGGCTCTATTTTCTAAAATATCTGAGTATTAAAAACACTGTGGGAACTGAGAGCTTGCAGCTGAATTCTCTTATCTGCAGAGGAAAACTGAACAACCCTTTCTCACTTTGTATTGCAGCATCCCCTGGGTTTCAGCTGCTCAGACCATCTCTGGCTTTGCCTCACAAGCAAGGCTGCAGTCAGTAATTCAAGATGCAGTGGTTGAAAGAAGCAGCAGGA